>NW_024740202.1:871076-886076 GCF_018991925.1 Homarus americanus | reverse complement strand
GGCAGCTTCACTTTTCTAGTGTTCACAACCTCTGGTGGGATGGGACCACGTGCAAGATGCTTCTACGCCAGACTCACGGAGGTGATATCCGAACAGAAGCAGCAGCCCAGAAGTTATGTTACAGCCTGGATGAGATGTCGACTGTCCTTCTCTCTCCTTCGGTCGGCTTTGCTCTGTCTCAGAGGAACGAGAGCATCGGCCCCCAAAGCCGACAACAGTTGCAGATAATGAATATGAGGCAACAGTCACTGAATGCCGCATACATCTGCGGCTCAACTAACTCAACACAGCCAGGGTAGCTACTTATGTAGTTGTAGTAGTAGTAATAGTAGTAATCCTCACAGCAAACATGCTGTAGATATGCTGCCACGTCATTGTATAACCGACCCTTCCCCTCCTGGACGGCGAGCGCCTTGTCCACAGGACTATCAATACATCCAACGAAGCCCGTGTGGACACCAGTGCTCGAGAATTCTGGGCGCGTGACAGTGAGCCTTTTCTAACATCAGGATATTCGACCTTATGGCCGCATGTCACCATAACCTGTCTCGTGAGGCTGCACACAGGAGGAACGAAAATGACAAGAACAGAGCTTAAGAGGGAGAGAATCAAGAACGTGGATGAAGGTAGCGTCGCTCTGGCGTTCACAACATCTAGCTGGATGTGACCTAATACAATATGCTTCTATGCAAGACTGGCTGAGGTGATAGCAGAACAGAGGCAACACCCCAGACATTACGTCGTGGTCTGGTTGAGATGTTGCCTGTCCTCTCTCTCCTAAGGTCTGCATTGCTTTGCCTCAAGGGAACGAGATCTTCGGCCCCAAAGCCGACAAGAGTCGCAGATATTAACTATGAGGCAACAGTCACTGAATGCCGCATAGATCTGTGACTTAACTAACTCAACACACCTAGGGTAGCTACTGATGTAATAAAATAATGGTGAAGGTATGGTTATAAGAGGAGATTGGAGTCTATAGAAAGTAGAAGTAATTGTAGCCATAGTAATAGTTGTAGAAATGGTAGTTCTACTACAAATTGTTGTAGTAGCAGCAGCTGTAATAAAAAAATAATAATAATGATAATTATTATTATTTTTATTATTATTATTATTATTATTATTATTATTATTGTTAGTATTATTATTATTATTATTATTATTATTATTATTATTATTATTATCAGTAGTATGTGGAGAGAATTCAGACTGGATCACGGCAGCGTCACTCCTCTGGTGTTCTCAGCCTTTGGCGGGATGGGACAGTGGAAGATTCTTCTACGCAACACTGGCCGAAGTGTTATTTGAACAGAAACAGCAGCCCAGAAGTTACGTTAAGGCCTGGTTCAGATGTCGTCTGTCCTCTCTGCTAAAATCTGCATTGCTTTGCCTCAGGAGAACGAGATCTTCGGCCCCAAAGCCGACAACAGTCACAGATATTAACTATGAGGAAACAGTCACTGAATGCCGCATAGATCTGTGACTTAACCAACTCAACACACCTAGGGTAGCTACTGCTGTATTAGGATATTTAATATTAAGGTAATAAAATGGTGGCAAAGGTATGGCTATTGGGGGAGGCTGGAGGCCACGTAGTGGAAGTAGTAGTAGTAGTAGTATGCAATAGGCCTATCCGTGCTTCAACACAATAAAATTTAAAACAACTGAGGTCAAGCAAACGGCGTTCGCTGATTACCTTACAGGAGCAGGAAAAGTGAAGGACCTCAGAAAGTGGTGGGACCTGGTAACATCACGAGGCCCACAATAGGGTACCTCCCAAACGCCAGCAAGTCCTTCCTCATTGTGAAGACAGAACATTATGAATGGGCAATGGAGGTGTTCGGTGGAAGTGAAGTCAAAATAACAAAGGATGGCCAAAGACACCTAGGTACAGTCATCGGCACGACGGACTACAAGACCGAATACATAACGGGAAAGGTGAATGAGTGGGTTAGGGAAATCCAAGCTCTGTCTGATATTGCTAACACAGAGCCACATGCGGCTTTTGCGGCATTCACCGATGGAGTCAAGCATCGCTGGAACTACCTGATGCTCATTATCCCTGATATCGGACCCCTCCTCCACCCTCTGGAAGAAGCTATCAGCGTAAATTTCATTCCCAAATTAGAGAAACACCCTCACTTAACCCCAGCAGAAAGATCACTCCTTGCACTACCACCTAGACTGGGAGGAATGGGATTCACCAATCCAGAGGAGATTGCTGCCACCGAACATCAAAACTCAGTTAAGCTCATGGCAGCCCTCACGGACCACATAACAGCTCAGAACGCAACAGGGGAGGTGGATACTAGTGAAGTAAACAAGATTCGAAGGTCCATTATGACAGAACGACAGCACGGCCAAAGTGATCAGTTGCAGCAACTGATGCTGCAGGTACCAGAGAATTTGAAAAAAAAAGTCGCTATAGCGCCGGAGGTGGGCGCCTTGAACTGGTTAACTACGTTATCGATAAGGGCAAATGGTTTCAGTCTCAATAAACATGAATTTACAGAAGCCAATGCTCTAAGGTACGGTAGGCCAGTAGAAGGCTTGCCCTCCCAATGCGTGTGTGGCTCTTTCTATGACGTCGATCAAGCCATGGTGTGTAAGAAAGGGGGCTTCATATGCAAGAGGCATGGCGAAGTAAGGGATCTCACAGCAAATATGTTGAAGGAAATCTGCCGTTATATCAGGGTAGAACCGACCCTCCTTCCATTGGACGGTGAGAATTTCCAACATAGGACTTCAAACACATCCAACGAAGCCTGTGTTGACGTCAGTGCTCGAGGATTCTGGACGCGGGGACAGCGAGCTTTCTTCAACATCAAATTTTTTTATCCCATGGCCGCATGTTACCGTAACTTAGCTCTCGATGCTGCACACAGGTGGAACGAGAACGACAGAGATGGGCATACGGGGAGAGAATTCAGAACGTTGATCAAGGCAGCTTCACTCCTCTAGTGTTCACAACCTCTGGTGGGATGGGACCAAGTGCACGATGCTTCTACACCAAACTCGCGGAGGTGTTATGTGAACAGAAGCAGCAGCCCAGAAGCTTCGTTACAGCCTGGATGAGATGTTGACTGTCCTCTCTCCTTCGGTCGGCTTTGCTCTGCCTCAGGGGAACGAGAGCATCGGCCCCAAAGCCGACAACAGTTGTAGATAATGACTATGCGGCAACAGTCACTGAATGCCGCATACATCTGCGGCTCAACTAACTCAACACAGCCAGGGTAGCTACTGATGTATTAGGATATTTAGTTAGGTAATAAAATGAAATTATACTAAAAGTATGTTTGGTGAAGTTACGTTAACTTAAGTTAACTTAGGTTAGGTTAGGTTAGGTTAGGTTTTGTATGAAACTTTTCATGTATATGAATTCTTACGACTTACGTGAGCGTTTCTTGTTAGTCACAAGATTCCCTCATAAAGGATAAATACACCACCATCACCATCACCACCACCACCACCACCACCACCACCACCACCACCACCACCACCACCACCACCTCCACCACCATTACTCAGTCAATATATTCTACGCACGGTTCCCTTCCGTATATATTTCGTTATACTTTCTAGAAATCATTATTCTTGTTATTAGTATTTCTCCTTGGGTAATTCTGATACAATATTTCCTTTGTTGTTGTTGTTCGTCTCATTGTTGTTGTTACTGTTCGTCTTCTTCTCGTCTATATTCGCCCTAATTAATATTCAAACAAAACCAATATTATCATACTATCAATTATTCCCTTATTTCTTCTTTCTTATTTCCTGTTCTCACCTTTCGTCTTATTATGGACACAATCACAGGAACAGAACAGAACACACAGGGAGAAGGGCTCACTACCTTCACTGTAGAGTCAAAATAGATCCTAGAGTTTGTTTAGAAATGTTAGATTTAGGCGTGAAAATAGAGGTTTATTAATTTCTCTTTGGTTACAGTAATACTTTTTTATAAAACTTCAAGCTGGATACAGCTAGAAATGTAATTAACTAAAATACGTATTACAAGATTCCATTAGAACTGGATCGTAGAGAAGAGAAATTATTTTTTCGTCCAAGTCATTTCACAGATAGTCTCTTCTTTGTCAGTAAGGAACTTCCATGGGAAGACACAGAAGTGTACCCGAGAATCAAGAACAAGATGCTGGGTCCAGGAGAAATTAATAAAAATTTCCCCGACACGGGTATAAAAATAGATGATCTAGTTTCCTCGTTCGTAGCAACAAACCCGGGTATATGGAACCCTTAAGGCAGGTGTCCGATAATACCAACCTGCCCGAGGGGATGCTGCCTCATGAGTACCAACACCACAGAGCGGAACGTTTAGTTGGCTTCAAGGGCAAGTCGAACAATCGAAGTGGTTGCATATTTTGGTTATGGTCGGGTTACTGGGTAGAAATTTACCTCACCTACAAGGTGAGATAAGGCCACCGTCAAGTATCAGAGACACGTGACGTGAGCAAATAGGAAGAGCCGAAGCTATTGACGTCAGAGACTTCCCCGTCTAGCTCAAGTTGTTTAAAATGGCGGTGGATGGGTGAAGCTAGACCAGTCTCCTCCTTCTTCACCGAGCGTCAACAACCATCCTCTAGCCTCTCTCTCTCTCTCGTTTGTGTATCCCGATATTGAGAGATACGCATGTTCTAACGTAACCAATCATAGAGACATTATCAAAGTTGTTATAAACATCTCTCAGCCATAAAGAGATATTTCAAGACTTCATCATCAGGGAGCGAAGCGTCGAGGTCACACTCTCTGGCTGAACACTTCCAGCGCGACCAAAACGTTCCTGCCTCACTCACAGCTGATCCTCACACACGTTCCAGCTTTTACAGACTTTCGAAAAGGAACGCATCTCGCCACACATACAGAAATACGCTCACAAAGAGGCGTCCAACATAAACAGACATGGACGGGTCTAGCTACGAACATCTGAGAGCGTCCTTCACACTGGAGGAGCCGCTCTTCAGTGGGGACGCCAGTATAGACAGCCTCTGTCAGACGTACTTGGGAAATTTGGACTCCTTCTCCTCTGGTCCGGATGCCTACAGCAACTCTCTGGAGCCCCCCAGCCTCAGCCTGGACTACTACGGCAGTTCCCTGGACATCAACAATCTCAGTTTGGACTCACACAGCCCCAGATTGGACTCTCTCAGCCCCAGAATGGGCTCCTACAGCCCCAGACCGGACTCCCACAACAATTCCGGTCTTCTGGAGGAAATTGAAGCTTTCTCGAAGATGGATATTAGAGACTGGAGAGGCGAGGTGAGTGATTAACATCAGTGAAAATTATCAAATTATCTCAACCAAAACTGAGGGAAACACATAACATTTTTCGACACTAATTCAAAATACGCAAAACAAAAATATTGAATTTTGGAATCTTTTATAATTTGTTAATATTACAGAATTCCAATGTGTTGGTTCACTGAAGAGCGTTATAACGTTGTTGTTATAATTTATAATCAACTTGGTACCTATTTCCCTCAGTTAATTATGTTCTTTACCTTCTTTCTCTTTCTCTCATCTGTATGTTCCAATAGCATCTCCATAATTCTCTCTCTATCTTGATCGTAAACACCAACACTTACTCTTCACCACCAGGACTGCCTCGACTGGGCAGGGAGTGTGTGTCGCCGGCGTGGTGTCGACCAGTCCACCTTAGACCTGTGGTCCTTCAAGGGGACGTGTGGAGCCCACCTGCTGCAGTACTCGTGCCAGGACTTCTGTTACCTTGTTGGGGGCATCTACGGGCCCCTCTTTTACCAGGAGTTTATACAGCTTCTACAGGAATGTCAGAGTGGTGAGTATCTGTGTGTGTGTGTATGTGTGTGTGTGTGTGAGTGTGTGTGTGTGAGTGTGTGTGTGAGTGTGTATGTGAGTGTATGTGTGTGTGTGTGTGTGTTTGTGTGAGTGTGTATGTGAGTGTGTGTGTGTGTGTGTGTGTATGTGTGTGTTTGTGTGTGTGTTAGTGTCAGATAGTTTCGTGTGTGATGTTCGCCCTCCCTCCCTCCCTCCCTGAGTGGAGAGAAAGTTGAGGAAGGCAGCTCTCAGTCAGCTGCCACCACACGAGTATTAAGAGGCAGGTGTAAAGTATTTCAACACCAACAGAGGTTTTCTTTATCAGGTTTTTGTTCCAAGATTTTAAAGCAGATGTGTGTGTGTGTGTGTGTGTGTGTGTGCATCAGTCACGCTCAAGGTCCTAATAGTTACAGATGCTACCACCAGGTGTCTTGGCCAGGTGTTTTAGGCAGATGCTTCCATTTGGTTGTTGTCACAGTAAAAGTTTTTACCTGGTGTTTTAAGACATGCTTCAGCAGATGTCAAATAAATAACCAAAACACCCGTTTGTTAATTATTTAAGACAGCTGTTAGAGAAGACCTTTTAAAACAAAACAAAGCACAAAATATATAATAAAAGATGACTGCTATTTTTATATATAACCAACACTCACACATATGTATATACGTATTGGATTTATAACAAGAGGTTTTTCCACCATTCATCATAACAGGTAACAATTCCTCGTCTTCCGCCACCACCAAGTTACACCACCGAGCGACACCCCCCAAGGCTACCTCGCCCTTACCCTACCCAAGTCCTGACCTCTCCAACGACATCTCCCTTGGCTCTGACCACTGGGACCTGACCTCAGAGGACATTAAGGATCTCGACAGATATATTCAGGACCCCAACGCTGCTCCTGCTGACTCTTACACGGCCGATGGTCTGCAGGGCATGGACTTTCTTGAGCAGTCTGTCCCTATACAATATGGTGAGTGTCCCTGTCTGTCTGTCTACCTGTCCCTATACAGTATGTTGAGTGTCCCTGTCTTCACTGTATGTATAAATCAACAATTGGTCTCTATCTCTCTGTCTCTTTGTCTCCAGAGAGCCTCGAGACAACGCCCGAGTCCGTCGCCATGGTGTCAGCTGGCAAGGATTCCACTACTCCTCTGCCCTCTAGTGATCCCCTCCAGAAGATCCGCCCTGACGCTAAGAAGAGAGGTAAGTGTGTCTTAAGATCCTTGGCGATATAATAATAATAAGACGAAGAAGAATATTATCAGTACTAGTATTATTAGTGGCATTATTAGTTGTATTATTATTATTCATATTCATTTTACATTACTATTATTACTACTATTATTTATCAGTCTCATTACTATCGCCACCATTACATCAGCAATACTAATGTGTCTTTCATCTCCTCTCCCTCATCATCAGAACGAGGACCTAAGAACTGGGAATTCGTAATACGACTTCTTGCCGACCCCCAGACCAACCCATCCCTGATACGGTGGGAGGAACAGACCCAAGGCACTTTCCGCCTCGTACAACCAGCTGTTATTGCTCGTATGTGGGGCCAGAGAGCGGACAGACCTAACCTATCTTATGACAACTTCGCCCGTGGGTTAAGGTATGTTTGATTCATTATTTGTCTTATTACTATAGCTACTACTACTACTTACTACTACTTTTTTTTTCTTAAACGTGGCCTCCAGCCTCCCCCAATAGCCACACCTTCGCCACGCCACTACTACTACTACTACTACTACTACTACTACTACTACTACTACTATACTACTACTACTACTACTACTACTTTACTACTTTTTTATTGGCCTCCAGCCTCCTCCTACTACTATTATTACTACTACTACTACTACTACTACTACTACTACTACTTCTATTCAAGACTAGCGTATATATATATGTGTGTGTATATGAATACCTCACTGGATACACATTAATAACCTTCAATTTTGACCAAATCTCAATAATACTCCCCGTAAACACCTCCTAACCACCCAATCCCCTTCTCCTCCTACAGGTACCACTACACCACAGGGGCCCTCCAACCGGTGTCCGAGAAGCAGTTGGTGTACCGCTGTGGTCCCAAGGCTCTCAAATATCTGATTGATCTCAGGAAACAGGGATCACCGTAGAGATTGATCGTCACTCCTCGTCACTGGGAGGCTTATCGTCACTCATCGTCACTCCTCGTCACTGGGGAGTTAATACAGGCGGTCATGAGAAATCATCGTCACTCCTCGTCGACAGCCATCGTTAACCACGTCTTCTATCATCAACATCCGCTTCAGTACTCCTGAACGCCATCCACCTTCACCCAATATCCTCACCGACATCCATCATCACCCGAACAGTCCTCACCGACATCCATCATCACCCGAACAGTCCTCACCGACATCCATCATCACCCGAACAGTCCTCACCGACATCCATCATCACCCGAACAGTCCTCACCGACATCCATCATCACCCGATATCCTCAACGACATCCATCATCACCCAAACAGTTCTCACCGACATCCATCATCACCCGAGCAGTTCTCACCGACATCCATCATCACCCAAACAGTTCTCACCGACATCCATCATCACCCGAGCAGTTCTCACCGACATCCATCATCACCTGAACAGTCCTCACCGACATCCATCATCACCGAACAGTCCTCACCGACATCCATCATCACCCGAACAGTCCTCAACGACATCCATCATCACCCAAACAGTCCTCAACGACATCCATCATCACCCGAACAGTCCTCAACGACATCCATCATCACCCGAACAGTCCTCACCGACATCCATCATCACCCGAACAGTCCTCACCGACATCCATCATCACCCGAACAGTCCTCAACGAATGATAATGAGCAGCTAATCTAACTGGAGCAGCTAATCTAACTGGAGTAGCTAATCTAACTCGAATCTAATCGCCTTGGAGTGAGGGGGGGGGGGGAATAAGAGGCGATTAGCCATTCAGGCATAGTGATTAAATGTGATTAAATCCCGTCAAGCTAAGTGTGATTTAGTCGATTAGATAATCACACTTAAATGGTATAGCAGCTAAAAGGGAGAGAGAATTGGTGGTAGTGATTCGCCAGTCTTCCACCATTATACAAACACGAATGGAACTTGCATGCAAATTACATATATACTTAAAGGCATCATCGATAACA
The DNA here is from genome assembly GCF_018991925.1 of Homarus americanus. NCBI lineage: Eukaryota > Metazoa > Arthropoda > Malacostraca > Decapoda > Nephropidae > Homarus > Homarus americanus. The sequence goes on along the minus strand of NW_024740202.1, from coordinate 877,085 downwards.
ACTACGACAATTTATGCTTTCCGTACCTGAGTGAATGAATTATTTAACTTATTAATTATAATATAAAATAACGACGTAATTTAAATCAATTACGTAACTTTAATTGATTATGTAATTTATGTCCAGTAATTCCCTAATTCTTTCACATTTTTACTGTCTCTCGCATCTGGTGTTTGTGTCTCAGACGAAGGAACAGAAGCAGTTGTTTGTAGTGTGAGCTAAGGACACAACAAAGGTATATTTTTGTATATTTTGTCGAGTGCAGAAACTATTTATAACTATTTATCTATTTAATAGCTTTGTTGTGTTGTTAGTTCATACTAGCAGTTGAATTTGTGTTGTTGTTAAGTTCCGTCCACTTGTTGAACTTTTTCTTGTTAAGTTTGCACCACTGTTAAAACTCACAAGAACACGAAGAATATTGGCTGTGACAATTATTTTTATACTTGAAAGACAACTTACCTTAATACCTCTGACACACACACACACAGTTTGCGTATAATGTATAGGATTTACACAAGTGAATCAGTGAAATGTCAAACCTGAATTATATATTTCTCCTGTGATATCAAATTACGCTTTATAATACCCTTACTTTAGAGGTTAAGTTTTTGTTCTTATATACGTGTGCTTAGATAGGTAGATATTTATTTAGTAAAGTCGTCATATATGTTTACATTGATTCAGTGTTTATATAGACAATGGATGTATATAGATAGTGCAGATATACAAACAATATATATTATTTGCTATATACAGTACATATATAATCCTTTCATATTCCGCTGTAGTATTTTCGATAAATAAATCTATTGGTACTATTTAGTGATTTCTCTGACCCCATGAGTGAGGTGACGTCATGTGATGATATTGCCTTACAGTATCTGTGTTGATGGGTGATGACATAATAATGATACTAATACAGACATTACGTGCCCAAAACCACTTCGTAGGAAAATAACAAAAATAATGAAATTAAGCAAATGAAAATGAATAACTATCATGTAAATATTATTAATAGACAAAATAATAAATATACAATTCAACAAATAAGTAAATAAAGTAATGATCCACCACCTGACACTTATATTTCCGTCAGTTCAGTGAGGTCATGTTCCTTGGCCTGGTGAAAGTTTCAGTGGAATAAGGTGCCGCGTGACGTAACGGCCTTGTACGAATACATTGACCTTTCCGCATACGTTTTTATATCCGATTTATATGTATTGCTATAAATAAATGAATCTATATATATATATATATATATATATATATATATATATATATATATATATATATATATATATATATATATATGGTGTTAAATCTGAGTGGGGCCGTGTATCCAGTGGGGTTCCCCAGGGGTCAGTACTGGGCCCACTCTTGTTCATAATCTACATAAACGACCTAGATACTGGGATCAGCAGTGACATAAGCAAGTTGCGGATGACCAAAATAGGGCGGCAAATTAATTCAGGGCAGGATGCAAATGCATTACAGGAGGATCTAAATAAACTGCAGGGGTGGTCTGAAAAATAGCAAATGAAATTCAACACCAGCAAGTGCAGCGTACTTAATATTGGAAGAACAAATACTTATAATGTATACAGCCTTAACAACATCAACCTAGAGAAGTCGACTTGTGAAAGAGACCTAGGGGTACTTGTAAGCCCGGACCTACGGCCTAGAAAACAGTGCGTTAATGTTCGAAATAAGGCAAACAGAGTATTGGGTTTTATATCTAGAAGTGTAAGTAACAAGAGTGTAGAGGTCTTATTGCAACTATATCTTGCGCTAGTCAGGCCGCACCTCGATTATGCGGTTCAGTTCTGGTGCCCCTATTATAGAATGGATATAAATTCACTAGAGTCGGTGCAGCGAAGAATGACGAAAATGATTCCGGGACTTAGAAACCTTCCATATCAGGATGGGTTAAAGAAACTTAACTTGCATTCCCTAGAAACACGAAGAGCGCGGGGAGATATGATAGAAGTGTTTAAGTGGGTGAAAGGAATCAATAAAGGGGATATAGATAAAGTTCTTATAATATCCGAGCAGGATAGGACTCGGAGCAACGGATTAAGTTGGATAAGTTTAGGTTTAGGAGGAGGTGAAAGGAACTGGTTCAAAATGGGGATGGACGAGTAAGTCAAACTCAAAAAGTAAATGATTTATAGGATGATATGAGAGAGTGGTAGTAACTCTCGACAGGAGCTGCCATGCACAGGCCAACCGACCTATTGCAGACTCCTTATTTTCTTATGTTCTTATGTTCTTATGTGTGTGTGTTTGTGTGTGTCTATACTGTATATTATATACTTTTTTCTTCCTTTCATTTATCATTACTTTTGACAATGTTTAAACCAGTCTTAATTAATATAATTGGTCCTCCACGTTAATTCTTTTCTTTACACAATATGCGTAATACACAACACAACAAATAAAATATTCCTAGAATATGAAATATATCAACAAACACTTCATAATGTATAAAAAAGTGAATTAATATTTTTTATATAATTATCAGTGTATGAATGAGCTCAGCTGACATATCGAGTACGCTAATGTTTACAAACAAACCCGCGTGGCTGGGAAGGATTTCAAGCCACTCATTCATAAAATTAGCCCAGCCTTTTCTCCCACCGCTGCCAGACACACGATAAGCCTCTCTACTCCCCCGTGGATGATATTGTTATCGTTATCATAAAACAAAACGTGAAAAGCACATTTTCTTTATTAATAAATAATCGTAATAATTTAACTACATTTATAAACATATAAAATAAGAAAGTAATTCATTTTAATTACATAAAAAGATAATAAGGAAAGTTATTTAATTACATAAATAAACATAAAAATTATGATAGTTATTTGCACTACAATATATATATACGAGTATAACAAACTCCAATTGATATATATATATATATATATATATTCGCCCTTTCTTTTACACAGATAAATAAAAATGCTTATAATGTCTAATAAACACTGAGAGAGAGAGAGAGTTTTAATAATAAAACATATACCTGTATAATATCACTATCATTATTTTATTATCAATATTATTTTATTAATTCGTGTATTAGTAGATGTAGAAGTTGTAGTAGTAACAATAAAGCTCACGGCAGCTCTCTCTGGGCACATGGTAGCTCAGAATGCAGCAAGTCAGGTGGGTACCAACGAATTGAACAAGATTCGACGCTCCTTTACGACAGAACGGCAGCAAAGTGATGCAGCAACTGTCAAAGAACTTGAGAAAAGTAGCTATAGCGCAGGAGGTGGACGCCTCGAACTGGCTAACAACGTTACTGAAAATGGCAAAAGGCTTCAGTCTTAATAAGCAAGGCATGGTTGGCCAGTAGATGGTTTGTCCACCTAATGCGTGTGTGGCTCATCCTACGACATCGACCACGCCATGGTGTGCATGAAGGGGGGAGCTTCGTATGCATGAGGCATGACGAAGCAAGGGATCTCACAGCAAATATGCTGAAGGAAATCTGCCACGACGTCATGGTGGACCCGCCCCTCCTCCCATTGGACGGTGAGAACCTCCATCACAGGATTTCCAACACATCCAACGAAGCCAGTGTTGACGTCATCGCCCGAGGATTCTGGACGCGGGGACGGCGAGCCTTCTTTGATATCAGGATATTCGACCCCATGGACGCATGTAACCGAGGAAGCACACAGGAGGAACGCGAATGACAAGAACGGGGCATACGGGGAGAGAATTCAGAATGTAGATCAAGGCAGCTTCACTCCTCTGGTGTTCACAACCTCTGGTGGGATGGGATCAAGTGCTGCTATGCAAAACGGGTTGAGGTGTTCTCTGAACAAAAGCAGCAGCCCAGAAGTTACGTCGTGGTCTGGTTGAGATGTCGCCTGTCCTTCTTTCTCCTAAGGTCTGCATTGCTTTGCCTCAGGGGAACGAGATCTTCTGTCCCAAAGCAGACAACAGTTGCAGATATTGACTTTGAGGCAACAGTCACTGAAAGCCGCATAGATCTGTAGCTTAACTAACTCAACACAACTAGGGTAGCTACCGTTATATTAGGATATTTAATATTAAGGTAATAAAATGGTAGCAAAGGTGTGATGATTGGGGGAGGCTGGAGGCCACGTAAGAAACAATAGTAGTATAGTAAACAGAACAAGAGTTACTCTGTGCATTAACTACTATAACTCATAAGAAAAGTATCAGGTACAACTCAACATATCTTTGGTAATATCTACATAAAACAAAATTCCTAACATATATACAAAATAATGCCAACTTTACCCTGTACACGATACATTAATAAAATGAACGATAGTATTTGAGGTGACCGTTGTTTTGAGGAACATTTAGAGAGCGCTGCAACGTTGGAGATGGGGGGTGTTGTGGGAGGGGGGGTGTTGTGGGGAGAGGGGCAGGGGAGGGGGGTGCTGAGGTGTTAGGAGGGGGTGTTGTGAGGGGATGTTGTGGGAGGGGGTATGGGGAGAGGAGGGGTGTTGTGGGAGGGGGGGTGTTGGTGGAGAGGGGTGTTGTGTGAGAGGAGGGGGGTGTTGTGGAGAGGGGGGGTGTTGTGGGAGAGGAGGGGTGTTGTTGGAGAGGGGGGGAGAGAGGTGTGGGGAGAGGGAGGGGTGTTGTGGGAGAGGAGGGGGTGTTGTGAGAAAAAATTTGGAATCAACGTTTATGTCTGTTGAAAAAATGTTTTCTTGTTTTAGTCAGGGTATTGCTTTTGTTGTGGGTTCGTGCGACACTATGTATTACTGGCCTTACAAAAACTACCCTGAATCCGGATCAACACGGGACGTTCTTGATATGTGATACGAACACATGAGGATTATTTCTCGTGGTAAGTTACACAGCAAAAAGGGAGGTGGGAAATCTGGAGTTCTGATTATTCTCTAGTTTACAGCACGATAATCAGAGGATACACATTTAACCTGTTTCGTAGGTGGAGATCAGAAGAAGATCCTGATTTTCTTCATTGAGTCGTGATTGGAAAACAGAAAATGAGGTGGTGTCTGTGTGTTGTCCACTGACTTTAAGTAAATAACACCTGAAATTCTTGTTATGTCTGAGGGATGACAATCAGAAGACTTTAAAGATAATCAGGGAAGTCTGTTGGATTGTAAATCAGAAGACACCAATGTGATTTTCGGTCTTCAGGTATCTATCTCAGTAGAAGGTGTCCCAGTAGGAGGTGTCCCAGTAGGAGGTGTCCCAGTAGGAGGTGTCCCAGTAGGAGGTGTCCCAGTAGGAGGTGTCCCAGTAGAAGGTGTCCCAGTAGGAGGTGTCTCATCTTTGCTGTCTCTCACTCAGGTGTTTGAGAGCCTTTGGTCCAAATTTGTACACAAGTTGTCTCTCTGACACAGGTAGTAACGCTCCAGTGCTGTAGTGGTACCTGTAGGAGATAAAGACCATTGTAGTGGTACCTGTGGGAGATAGATACCATTGTAGTGGTACCAAACTAACCTCACCACACCTGTGTAGAGAAACTAATAAGGATGCAAGTCTGATTTTACTTTCCTTTCTTAACCCATTCTTATGTCACGTTGTTATCAAGAGATTAACTTAATATCACCAGTTAAGGAGAATTAACTAACTACCTATTATATGCAATTCTGTTTCCCTTTAAATATGAAAACAGGAAAAAATTCTTCAAAATAATAATGAATAATCACATGTGTTATATAACCCGTATTGGTGGTACAGGGTTAACGTACGTACCACTCAAGATAATGTCCTGGGTTCAATCCCCTCTTCGGGACAGATGCGAGACAGTATGTGTGTGTGTGAGACCCTATCAAATAGGACAGATATTCCTCAGGTACAGTACTTCTTCAGTTTTCTCCTGTACTCACATTACTGGGGAATAACAGTAAACTGATGAACAAAATAAGATCAGTGACACGCACCAACACGACGACAGGCTCTGTGGTTCCTAGTTTATAGGATCACTTGAAGAATATATCCATCCCATATTATATAGCTCAAAGATTAACCACCCTAACGCTTATTGG
>NW_024740202.1:811076-863576 GCF_018991925.1 Homarus americanus | reverse complement strand
CACGACCTGCCTCGTTGGCTTCAGGTGAGAGCACTGCACTGGAAAGGAGTAAAGCTGATGTTTCTGGTGAGAGGAATAGTGTATTTTGCCGTTATTGTAAGCAACCCGATCATGTCATATACAAATTGGTCGTGAAACACCATTCCTCTGGCCAAGGCAGATCTGTTCCCCATGTCAATGTTGTCCCTTGTACAGTGGAATTATTTGGCCCCCATGCTAGTGATAAACTTGATTCAGTGCGCACACGTTCTGGAGTTGCCTTTCATTTAGACCATTTCGTTCGCAAGGTCTTCTAACCCATAAGGAATCATTAAAGCCCTGCCCCCTGGTACTGTTTTACCAGACGCCAGCTTTGGTTTTTCTTGCATACTTATGAGTGCTGTTCCCATCTTTGACTGTTATACGAGTGAGACTGTTTATATTAGGTTTACCAGGAACTGCTAGATATCTATTGTGTAAATTTTACCTTAATTGTGTGCCTTTGTCTCTGAGTATGTAATCTTAGCAGTAGTCGACAGTCTACTAGTCGCTGGTATCTACTGTAAGTTGGATCAGGTGTCATATTTTACTTCTGGGGTTTTCGGGCAGGTGATGAAAACCGTAAAAGTTCGAAGCAGAACCTTCTTATTATCAAACTTGTCCATACTCTATTGGCCAGGTGAGCATGAGCTACTTTAACAGCTGCCTCTGGGTGCTCCTTAAATTTAAGAACATATATATGCAGCAATTTACCAGGTAGCAGGTAGCAGGCAGTTATCAAACGGTAGATCCTGCTACCATATGGCATCACGAAAATTGTGAGCAAGTCCCAGGTTGTTGATCTGACTTTCTGCCTCATTTACACACAATTGCACCATCCTTGACACCGGCTCCTATTCCCACCCGAAATCCCTCGTCCGAGAATTACTGTTCGACACCACAACTGAATCCAGCCCATACGAGCACGTACTGGTCGCTATAATAACAGCCCAGTCCCAACCATTGTAAAAATTATCAATAACTTTTAATCCAGCAGTGTATTTACTCCCAGTCAATCTTACATTTTTGCACTGTCCCTGTAGTATGACCTTCTTCCCACCTAGTCATTATATATCATATGTATATCACTTATGTTACTTGTATACGATTTGTCAATCAAGAGACCCATTCCCAATTATGTAACTATATTTGTAGTCTTCCGGCTGCCAAGCTTTTTCAATAAACTTATTATTATTATTATTACACACACACACACGGAAATTAAGTCAACAAACATCTGCTTTCTCACTCCATATTTTAAAATGTGATGTAGTATAATGATGAAGGGATACAACTTTGCTCATTTATACTCATCACAATATCCCTAAAAATACTTTAGGTTTTGTGTTTATTCAAGACCTCTTAGGTTATGAGACCCACTAATCCCCCACCCAAGAAAGGGTGACCTGATATTCCATCAGGTCAGTAATATGAGACCACTAATCCCCCCCACCCTACTTCCACCTGACACTGAGTCAGGTCAGGTCCCGTCCCCCCCCTAAAATAGCTTTTGTCTTTATTCGAGACATTTTCAGAAAATGCTCTCGATTTTCAACCCCGGAAAATTTGTTCCCAAAGCCGGAAGTTTTTGGATAATTTCGGCTTTGGGAATGATTTTCCGAGCAAATTTCAATTCCGGCTATCGGAGATTTCCGGGTTTGAGGGATTCCGGCTAACTGAGGTATTACTGTAATAATAATAATAAGCTTGTGATGTATGTACAGTCGGGGACAAAAGTTACATCCCTGTGGTGAAACCGAGTCACAGGAATGGTCTCTGAACTGACTTACCCCGACTGTTGTATCTCGTTTGGGGTCGATACTGTTTCATTTTAGGAGGGAGCAAACTTTTGACCCCGACTGTACATATTTCATTTATTATTATTGCTATACATGATTGGAAGTCGGTTGTAAATATTGAGTAATTTGAATTATTACATATCTTTATCTCTCTCTCTCTTTCTTTCCAGTAAGAAAGAATCTGAACTTCCTAGAAGCTGTGATTTAGGCTTCATGTTGCGGTAAGAGTTTTAACAAAGACCTGCAAACGACGACTTCTACCCATGTGATGACAGACGTGTGCTAGGTGACACATGGAAAGAGAGGTAAGACAGTTTTTCATGCGTCATCCACGCGGTTTCTGATGCGTCGTAGACAAAAATAGTTTGTTATGCATCGTAGTGTTAAAATAGTTTGTTATGCGTCGTAGACAAAAATAGTTTGTTATGCATCGTAGAGAGTCACACATTGTTACCCATGAGTTGGAAAGGCAAATAGACTCCTCGTGCTTCACCCATGCGTCCCAAAGAACAGTCACGCATGGTGTGTGTGCAGTGCGGTGAAGACTGATTTTATGGCCAAGAGAGTTGTGCACTACACCTTAATATGGTTGGGGATATTCCCTTATGTGTACCAGGGCCCTCCCCTTCCTAACTTCAAGGTCCTCCCTCCTACCCTCATGGTCCTCCTCCTCCCCTCATGGTCCTCCTCCTACCCTCTTGGTCCTCCTCCTACCCTCTTGGTCCTCCTCATGGTCCTCCTCCTACCCTCATGGTCCTCCTCCTACCCTCCTTGGTCCCTCCCTCCCACCCCTCATGGTCCCCTCCCACCCTCTTGGTCCTCCCTCTTGGTCCTCCTCCTACCCTCTTGGTCCTCCTCCTACCCTCTTGGTCCTCCTCCTACCCTCATGGTCCTCCTCCTACCCTCATGGTCCTCCTCCTACCCTCTTGGTCCTCCTCCTACCCTCATGGTCCTCATCTCACTTCTTGCCATGAGTCGTTGCTGTCCACACACCCCAACACCAAGATCCTATACTTAGGGGATTTCAATGTATATCACAGAGTGGCTTGGCTCTGCAAGGGATGACCCAGGTGGAGCTGAGGTACTCTCTTTTTCCTTACTTAATGATCTGTAACAAATAATTAAACACCCTACACGTGTTTCTGATCGACAGGATCAACTTGACATTCTTGATCTTTGTTTTACCTCTAACCCCTCACACTATTCATACTCAATTTCTGGCCCCTTTGGGTCTTCTGATCACAATCTTATTTCTATTAAATCAAACTGGGCACGACCACCTCCCCCACGTCCCTCTAAACGCCAACTATGGCACGATCGGAGGGCAAACTGGGAATCCTTGCAAGACTTCTCCTCCGACTTTCCTTGGGATGAATGTTGCTTTTCCAGGGACGCCTCGGTATGTGCTGACAGCATTGCTGGGGTCATACTCGGTGGTATGAGTACATTTATCCCGTCTTCTACCAAAATATTCACTTTACAATCATGGTTTGATCGCTCCTGCTCTTTTGCATGCAGGGAGAGAGATAAGGTGTATCAAGTTATGAAACTATCTCCTCATATTACTCACTCCTCTTTCATTACTTCAAGGAATCGTTGTAAAGCTATTCTTCGTAGGGTCAAGCGGAATTTTATAAAAAGAAAGACCGCTGTCCTGACATTCTCTTCTTCTAGTAAATCCTTCTGGTTCTTAACCATAAACATGTAATAATATCTGCACTCCTTCTCTTCCGACCTGATAACTCTATAGCCAACTCTCCCCCTGATAAAGCCAATCTCTTTGACACCTTATTCTCCCCTAACTTCACCTTAGACGATTCCAACTCTATCCCTCCTGCTCCTCCTGCTGAACCTAAGCACTTTCCTATAATCTCCATTCGTATAAGTTGCTGTGTGCTATCCAGGTTGGATGTGAGTAAGGCGCATGGACCGGACTGAATACCCCCTCGTGTTATGAAGGAGTGTGCTGAAATTCTAGCCCCTGTGCTTGCTCGTGTCTTTCGCCTTTGCCTCAAAACCCAACCTTTCCTTCTTCTTGGAAGAATGCCTCGGTTCAGCCCATCCCGAAGAAGGGTGACCATTCCAATCCCTCTAACTATCGCCTCATTACCTTAACTTCAAAGATTTTCGAAACTATCTCAAACTCCCATTTTCTTCGTCACCTTGAACGACATTCTCTTTTGCCAAGCGAGATCTACTGGTCATCTGCTCTCCTACTGCACCGATCTTTGGTCATCCTCTCTTTGAAATTATGGGGAAACTTTCGTTGTGGCCCTCGACATCTAGAAAGCATTTGACAGGGTATGACACAAGTCTTTGTTCTCTAAACTTCCCTCTTATGGTTTCTCTCCTCCACTTTGTTCTCTAATTTCTAGCTTCCTTGAGAACCGATCCATGGCAGTTGTTGTCGAGGGATCGATCTCTCGCTCTTTATCTACCAGTAGTGGCGTCCCACAGGGTTCTGTTCTTTCACCTACTCTCTTCCTTCTTTTTATCAATGATTTACTTCGCACTACGACTAATTCTGTCCATTCTTACGCTGACGATTCTACTCTTCACTCTTCTTCACATTTTTCCCTCCCCCCCCACCCCCCGATTCTCAAACTAGATCTGTTTCTAGAGTTGATATAATTTCATCTATCAATGCATATCTGTGCAGCATCTCCGTATGGGGAGGTAGAAACTTGGCTAAATTCAATAGTAATAAAACACAGTAATTATCAATTACACTTTCCAAATAAGGTGATCTCCCACCAATCACATTTCAGGACACAAACATTCTGCCAAATTCTAAAATAGATATGCTAGGCCTCACCATTTCCTCTAACATGTCATGGAAGCCACACATCCACAACATTGCTAAAGCTGCCTCCCGAATGCTGTGAATGCTGTACAGATGCCGTAGCTACTTCACTCCTGAGCTATTGCTTCAATTTATAAGGGATTCATTCGTCCTAACTTGGAGTACCGCTCTCATATCTGGGGTGGCTCTTCTTCTGTCCATCTGTTAGATAGGGTGGAATCAAAGGCATTTCGTCTTTTTGACTCTCTTCCTTTAGTTGATAATCTTTCTTCGCCGCAATGTTGCTTCACTCTCTCTCTTTTACAGGTTCTTTAACGGGCAATGTTCTGTGGATTTGGCATCCTGTGTACCGCCTGCAAGGACGTGGGCTCGTAACACACGTCTTGCCCACCGTTTCTGCGTGGATGTCGGTCATACTAAAATAACCCGTTAGAGTACATCCTTCTTTCCTCACACAGCCAAACTGTGGAATGCTCTGCCTTCTGTGTTTCCATACTTGTACAATGTCTCGCTTCAAAAAGCTGGTTTCTATTTTTATTTTAGTTTTACTTTTATTCTTTTTCCCCCTAGGCCCCGTTGTGGGTCGATGTCCTGTGCCCGGGTGGGCTATTCCCCGTAAAAAAGAAGTTTGGCCCATTGTCCCCCCACTAGCACTGATAGTGTGACCCATTCCACCCCACTAGCACTGATAGTTGGACCTATTCCATCCCACTTGCGCTAATAGATTGGTCCATTGTCCCCCAACTAGCACTGATAGTTGGGGCCCATTCCACCCCACTGTCACTGATAAGAACATAAGAATGGAGGAAAATGCAGCAAGTGGTTATAGGACCGAATGATCTCAGTCTGGCTTGGGATACCATCACGAAAACAGTGGAGTGTATTGTCTCTGAACCATATATTGTTTGAGCTTGACTCAAGCATAATATACTCCATAATTGGTGTTACTTATTTTGTTTCATAATTCATGTGGTCGCTGCTTTACGTGGGTGAAATATTTGTACACTTCCTTTATTAATTATTTCCTTATTTATTGGTGTCATTGTTGTTCATGCTCATTCTTTACTTATATAATCCTACCATTTTTAGTGCTAAATTGGTATGACTCGCTATTCTCATTCTTCCAAGTTGGGCAGTACTTGTCAAAGGAGGCGTGTTCTTGCTTACAGGAAGTCCACTTCAGCTTGAGTGTGAATGTTACCTGTGTGCATGTTTGTGTATGGCTGTATGTGTGCTTTATGTGTGAGTGCATGGGCGTGTTATGTATGTGAATGTGTGTGTGTGTTTGCCATTCTAACTCTTGTCCTATTTATCTGTCCTTCTTTATCATTCTTTAGCTTTTATCACTTGTCTGTTCTGGGAGAAAAATGGAGGAGGCCACGAGGATGTTGAAAATTCCTCATGGGGGGAATGGAGTGGAAAAAGACTGAGAACCTTTGTCCTAGACGAAGTACTTTACATTTATCCACATTAAATTTAATTTGCCATTTTTCATATCATATGAAAAATTTGTATAGATCTTCCTGTAGTTTTGCGGATTCCACGTCAGATTAATTACAGACCCTATTTTAGTGTCATCAGCAAATTTACTTATGTTGCTGTCTATGCCTATATCTATGTCGTTTATGTATTTAATAATGGTCAAAGTACTGCGTCTTGGGATACTCCACTAGTGACGTTACTCCAATCTATGACCGACTGTACGTACAGTATATCTCGATACTTTTGGCCACAATCATTACGTTACTTACCAACCACGGCGTCATAAACTGAACCACTGCTCTTCTGTATTTGCGTCATAGCGTCAAGCACTGTCTGCCATGCAAGGCCGGCCCGGGGAACAAAGGGGGATGGTCGGTGGGGCGGGGTTAGGTGTACGGCGCTTAGACTACTGATAGTGAGCAACGAACCGTGTGTACCAGAGTTAATGAAGGGCGGGAAGGAGGGCGTGGGGTGGAATGGGGAGGGTGTGCCAGTGGTAATGTTGGGTGGAGTTAGGGAGAGGGAGGAAGAAAGGAGGGGGGGAGGATAGATCTGAAGTTATATTATTGTAGACACATGAGGAGTGTATGGTGATGTTAATTTATGGTAAGGGGGGGAGAGGCAGGGGGAGGGGAGTGGTGCAGAAGTGATGATTCACCATGATGAAGTTGGAAAGATGATTGAAGGTTCGGAGCGTAGTAGAAGGGGTAGGCGGAGCGGTTAGAGGAAGCAGAGTGGAGAGAATAGAGGGAGGGTCGTTTGGGTGCACATTGATAGGTTTAGGAGGAGAAGGAGGGAGACGGGCGGAGGGGAGGGGCCCGAAAAGACTGCCGATTCACCATGAACAGGTCGGAGACAAAACGTAAGGGTCTGTTTGCCGTAATTCCCCACCAGGAGAGAGGGGGCGCCTTGGAATAGACGACCCAATGGCGATGTTCTATGAGAGGTCTGCTTGGACAGTGAAGTGTTCAGTAGGATCTATCCTCCCACGCGACACAGACAGCCTCCTCTCTCTCGCTCTCTACCTTCCTGTGGTAGACACTAACGAAGCTGACAGGGGAGAACATGCCTCAGATAAATCAAAGGTCCATACGGAAAATATCAGAACTCACATCAACCCAGACAGAGGCAGTACGTCGGCTGGACTAAAGTCACTCTTCTACTGAATGCAAAGTGAAGAACCAAAGGTCGTGGATGAAGAAATTTTCTACCAAGCCCAAAGTCGACAGCAATTGACGAAGAGGGACAAGTTTTCATTAAAGTTCAAAGAGTCGGAAGGAAATTCAAACAAACACAAGTGCATCAAGACCAATAAACGCCACTCCGGCAGCTCATAGAAGAAGACCAGTTCCAAGCAACTCCAAACAGTAGCCCTAAATTCAAATCCGGTTTAAACAAAGTATGAGAAGCGGTGTCAAATAAACAGCAACAAAATAAAACAACCATCAAAATAATAATAAATTTGGCATCAACAATCAAGTTTCTCACAAGTGGAAAATAAAATACATACAGTATTATGAGATAAAAAACGCATCTACCCATCAACGACCTCTTGAAGAAAAAAATCAACCAGCCGACAATACCTCCTACTTCACCCTCTGTTCGTGTGTGTGTAGGATATTCCTCTGTTCTTCGATCCCACAAAAACAACAACAATAATAACATCAGGATGGAGCAGAACTACGATGATCTGGAACCCTCGTTCAGGATAGGCGATGCAGTCATGGGTCGGGGAGGAAGCATCGCCGACCTATGCCAGGCTTATTTAGGAGGCCTGGACACCCCATTAGAAGACCTTACTTCTGTCGCATCAGCACGGACGGACACTTCCTCGTCCTCCTCTTCCTGCCACGGACGCATGCGTGTTACTGATTGGACTGGACAGGTAAGTGTGTGTTGTAGCTGTGACCGTTGTTGTAGCTGTGACTTTTATTAATATTTTCATAGATTCATAACTAGTTGAAAAGAATGATAATAGATTTATCAGACATGGACACCCACTTGTGAAGCCATGCTGGGAATCATTTATCAACTTGTGCTTCTCGAGGTGATTTCGAATTAAGTTTGAAAATATAGCTTCCAGTAATTTGCCTACAATTGATGTTAAACCGATTGGACGGTAGTTTGAGGATAGTGATCTGTCTCCCGTCTTGAAAATCGGTATTACATTCGCTATCCTCCAGGATTCTGGTACTACACCCGTTTTTAATGACATGCTAAACAAGTTTGCTAAGGGCATATTAAGCTCTTCCTTACATTCCTTCAATACTCTGGCAAATATCTCGTCGTGACCTGGTGACTTATTAGGTTTTAGTGTATCTATTTATTTACTAACATCATTACTAGTCATTACTATCTCGCTTAATTTATTTTCTTCACTATCTATGTATATAGTCGGTGCCTCGGGTATCATGTTTAAATTTTCAGTTGTGCAAACTGATGAAAAATATCTGTTCAGAATATTGCTTATTTCTCCCTCGCTACCAGTTAACACGCCGGTGTCTGACTGTTGGTCCAACCTTGTCTCGTGTTTACTTTCTTACCACTCCTACGGGAGACACATTTAAACAATTACTTTATCTCATCAATAACTAGGATCATAAGATTATTATCAACTTGATATTCTAATACTTGGTATAAAGAAATTTTTACATTTATACTTACATTATCGCGACACCTTTCACTACACGGTAACCCAAACAATTTGTGAGTATATCTAACGGTCTTCTTACAAATGTATTCATGAATTTTTTTGCTTAGTCAAATTTGATATTATAAAGTTTATTTCTTAAGTTCTAAGTTTGATCAGAACAATTAACAAAGTTCTTTTTAGTACAGTACCAAGAAGTTCATTTGATTAGGTAAGGAACTGAAATTATCTACAAAGTTACACGTATATCGAGCAGTGGTCCTCCCCACCCTGCTATATGGCAGCGAGACATGGATCCCATACAGGAGGCACCTCAAGGCACTTGAAAACTTTCACCAACGTAGTCTACGTTTCATCCTCTTGAGTTCGCTGGGAAGACAAGAGAGCACCTGCCAGTATTCTTGCTGACACCAACTGTAGGAGCATTGAGGCTACCATTATACATCAACAACTACGCTGGACTGGCCATGTTGCCCACATGGACGACAGTAGACTGCCAAAGCAGCTACTTTACAGTCACCTAACGGAAAGTAAACGTAACGCCGGCGGGCAATTGAAAAGGTATAAGGTTAGTCTTAAGACAACCTGAAGAAGTGCCAAATCGACCCCGTCACCTGGGAGACGATTACTCCACATCGTAATGCTTGGAGGAGCACCACACGAGCTGTCAATACTTTCGAGTTAGCCCGACTGCAAACCGAGGCAGACAAGTGCCAACGCCGGAAAGACGCCGCCACCGCCCGTCCCGCACAAGATGTAGCCCTCCACATGTGAAACGAATGTGAACAACTCTGCCGGTCCCGTATCGACCTCTTTAGTCACCTCAAAACTCGCCAACGTAGGTGACACCTTTGTATCCTAGCTGGATGATCGTCATACTTGATTCCGAGTGATAGCAAAGTAGTAGTTATTTATATATATATATATATATATATATATATATATATATATATATGAGAGAGAGACTGTACTCCCCTGTCTCACTCCCCCAGCAGGTAGAGTTGTGGGCGAAGGAGATCCTACAGGGCCATGGAGTCGACCCATACAGCGTTAATCTACAGCCCCTGACTACCATCTCCGGCAGGCAGCTCCTTCTTCTCTCACACACCCAGCTGAGAGGCTTCCTGGGTGACTACTGTGCTGATCTACTACACCAGGAGCTGCAGAACCTTCAGTATGGTAAGTGTTGGCCTCTAGGTGTTGTAATAATAATAATAATTAACGGTTTATTGAAAGAGCTTGGCAGCCAGAAGGCTGAAAATATACAGTTACATAATTGGGAATGGGTTTCGAATTACAAATAAGATAAGTGATATAAATAAGACATATAATAACTAGATGGGGAAAAGCTCAAACTACAGGGCATTTCAACATAGTGACAGTGCAAGAAGTAGTGTTTACTGGGAGTGAACACACTGGTTTATTACATCTTATTGATAATTTTTACAATGGTTGGGACTGGGCTGTTCTTATAGCGATCAGTTCGTGCACGTATGGGCTGGATGCGGTTGTGGTGTCGAACAGCAATTCTCGGGCTAGTGATCTCAGGTGGTAGTAGGAGCCGGTGTCGAGGATGTTGCAGAAGCTTCCTACCAAATTTGCAGATGAGGTCGTGGTGATGGTCAGTGAGAGTCGAAAGGGTCAGTGTGTTGAGCGCTTCTTGATATGTGGAGTAGGAAGGGAAGAGAATGATCTTGCATGCCCTCTTTTGGACTTTTTCTAGGTGTTTACGTTGTGTGGCATTTAGGGAGGAAGACCAGGTAGGGGAGGCATAGGTGAGCTTATTGAGACCGTAATGTGACAGCCATTATCAAAACCTTCTCACGACTCCTTGAACTTGTTTCCTGAGTTCATCTATACATCTGGTATCCTTCCGAGTCATCAGTTGAGGTCTTGTAAAGATTAGGCACCCCAGCTTATTTCATCTGATAATTATAGACCCCATTGATAAATTCACATAACCTAAACCTAACCTAAGCCCCCTCCAGGTAGCATTAGGTCGTTTTAAGCATCAGGTGAAATAAACTCCGGGAGGCTTATCTTCAGGTGATCAATGTCGTGAATAACAATAATAATATATTCAATTCAGGTGTAGAATTCTCATGTCTCTATCTCGGTCTTCTTACCCCATGACCAGGAGGCAGCATGTTAGTGACATCGACTTTCCCAAGAGACGTCTGGAGCTCATCTACCTCGTCCCACACCACCACCGATTGGAAGGCTTCTGGACAGAATAAGAACGACTCTACTCAATGGACAAATCCAATGCCTTTCCCTCAATCGCATAACCTAGAGGCTTCAGGTTCATATTACCATTTGAAAAACTTGGGAACTTCCAGACATTTTCCAGATGAAAGTTCCTGGACCGCCTCTGGTAAGAACTCCAACAGGACGAGCTCCTACGACTCCCCAGGTCTTCTGCACGACTCCACTGACTTTAGACATGGATCATATCACGAAAAAACTGACTTGGGACCTGACTCCTATCATGGCACTGCGGACATTAGATCACGGGAGTGTTATTATAATCACAGGGAACATGATTCCTATCGTAGCCTGGACGAAAACGTTCCCTGTTCTTCCTCCTCTTCTTCCTTCCATGACCAACAACATACCTGCCCCTCAACCTCCACCTCTTCCCACCATGACCAACAACATACCTGCCCCTCAACCTCCACCTCTTCCCACCATGACTCGAGTCAACATGGGCCATTATTCTCTCTGTCGTCCGGGTCCTTCTACAGTCCACAGGGCTGGAGCAGCGCTGGGGGTGCCTACAGCGCACACGATTGGACACAGGGGGGAGAAGATGACCTGGAACCTCCCCATCAGTTGACACCCAAAAGAAGGCGACGAAGAAAACAGCACGTGGACTCCGACCAGCTAGCGGGGGCGTTGGTGACCTTGGAGCTTCAAGAGGAACACCACCTGACGACGAGGCATGGTGAGTTGTGTGTATGTGTGTCATCATCATCAAATTCCCTATACCCCCAAAAGTCCAAAGGCGACGGACGAGTGGCGACGAGGACAGGCAAAGGTGACTGCCGGGAGTGTTTAGTCAAAACTTTGCACTTGAGGCACAGATAAGATGGTCGTTTATGCACTGGGATCTAGGCAGCAGTGCAATCCGGTGCTGTTGTGCGACTGAGCAGCCCTTTCGAGGAGCTACTCTGCTCGTCCCACATGTGGAGGGGGCTAGTAAAGATGCCCTGAACATAGCCTGCCCCCCCCCCCCAAAAAAAAAACCTGACTGGGCAACCGCACCCAGAAAGGTCATCAAAATCACAGATCCAAACAAAAACAAACTATACAACCTCTTGTGGTCGCTGCCTGGAGTGTTAGGATCCTTCTGGATACTGGCACAAATGAGCGTCCTCAGAGAAGAACTGCCCTTGTGGCAAAAGAGCTGGCTAGGTAATACACCGATTAGAGAGTTTCGGTTCCCAGATGAGGGTCAAATCACAGAACGGGGGTCCCGCTATACCTTCTTCTGGTAGGGTAAGCCTGCTGCAGAGAGAAACCGCATTTATGGAGTTGGGTTTGCCATCCGCCAACGCATCCTACACAGGCTAACTGAAATGTCTATTGGAATGAGACGCTCCGAGCCGGCGGGGAGGACATCCAGTACCGGATGAAGGATCTTTTTAACATAAGACGACTCCAGACAGGAACAAAGGTGTCGGCAGCTTCCATTACTGAACTTCAGTATGCAGACTACCTCACTCTTGTTGCTTACAATGAAGGCGACCTACAGGAGATCCTGAACACCTACTCAGATGTGTATACACATTTCGGTCTTGAGGTGAATGTATGTAGGACTCAGATTCTCTTTCAGCCTGCCCCTGGCTCGGACACACCTCCACCATCCATCCATCTTAACGGTACTACCCTCTCTAATGCTACCCACTTTCAGTAACTTGGCTCCCACTTGTCCACCACCGTGGTCATTGATGAAGGTGCGCATCTCAAGACCTTAGCAGACTCCGTACCCGCATCTTCAGCTGTATGGAGCGGAAATTGTCTACAAAGTTGCACCTATATCGAGCAGTGGTCATCCCCACCATGCTATATGGCAGCGAGACATGGGTCACAGGCAGGAGGAAGCTCTAGGCACTTGAAAACTTTCACCAACGTAGTCTACGTTCCATCCTCCGAGTTCGCTGAGAAGACAAAAGAGTAAATGCCAGTACTCTCGCTGACACCAACTGTAGGAGCATCGATGAACAGTTATGCTGGACTGGTCATGTTACCCTCATGGACAAAAGTAGCCTGCCAAAGCGGCTACTTTACAGTCACCTAACAAATGTATCGCTGGAGGGCAACTGAAAAGGTATAAGGATAGTTTTAAGACAAACCTGAAAAAATTACTAAATCGACCCCCTCACGTGGAGGACAATTACTTCACACCGTAAAGCTTGGAGGAGCACCACACACACGGTGTCAATACTTTCGAGTTAGCCCGAATGCATAACGAGGCAAACCAGTGCCACCTCCGGAAAGATGCTACCGCTGCCGTCCCTCCTGCACTATATGTAGCCCTCCACACTTGCAACATCTGTGAACGACCATGCCAGTCCTGTATCGGCCTCTCTAGTCACCCCAGAGCTCACCAACGAAGGTGACATCGTTAATAACTCATATCAATGTATCATAGCTGGTCTATCGTCATACTCGATACCCAGTGACAGCAAAGTAGTAGTGTGTGTGTGTGTGTGTGTGTCACTCTGCCATCTCAAGACTCAGGCTTAACGTAACTATTCTTAAGCAAAAGTGTTCTCTCTCTCCCTCAACAATATATTGAACCATACAAAACTATATCCGGTCTAATTATCATTACTAATTCAGTGACCTCCAAAATTTTGGTGTTGCAGAGGAGGAGGAGCCATCTGGGCAGGTGAATGAAGATGACGTTAGTGGTGAATGTGGTGGTGGAGCAGATGGCGGTGCAGGTGGAGCAGGTGATGGTGGAGCAGATAGTGGTGATGGAACGGCTAGTACCATTGACCTGGAACACTTTCTCTCAGGAGACGTTCTGAAGAAGATTCCGTCCAAGACTAGAAAGCGAGGTGAGATTTACTGCTCTCCTTCTTCGTCGATCTTCTTCGTCAATCTTTTTCTTCTTTAATATTCTTCAATCTTCTTCTTCATCTTCGTCAACCTTCCTCTTCTCTTGTTTCATCTTATTTACTCCTCTTTATCTTCTTATTTTCTTCTTTATAAGTTTTCTTTTTCTTCTTCGTCACTCCTCTTCTTCTCTACCACCCACCAAAATTATACTCCACTACAGTACGAGGTCCTAAGAGCTGGGAGTTCCTGATACGACTCCTGCTAGACAAGAGGACCAACCCGTTACTGATCCGCTGGGAGGAGGAGAGCACCGCTACCTTCAGGCTAATGCAACCCGAGACAATAGCTAAGATGTGGGCACAGAGAGGCGTCGAGAAGGCCAACCTCTCCTACAACAACTTCGCCCGTGGCCTCAGGTAACTGGATATAGCGCCAAAAAAGCTATTACAAGAGATAGTGTGTTGGTATTAGCTTTAAAGGAGGTATAAAGAGTCAACTGCTCGTATTACACGTTACATGAAGTATAAGGGGGGAGCTGACCCAAGTGTTAAACGAAGGCAACAAGAGATGGGGTGATGATATTTATGTTCAATGAGCATTACAAACATGGGATTTTGGCACACACCAAATATGTGTTTCTCCGACTATGAAGTGGGGGGGGTGAGAGGCTGTTATTGTAATGGTATTCTGTGTGTGTGTGTATAATAATTAACGGTTTATTGAAAGTTCTGCAGCCCGAGCGATGAAAGAATACATTAGACAAAAATTACTTATTAAATATAAAGACATGGGGTAGGTGGGTGGTCTAACAAAAGTTTACATCACTAAGAGGAGAAGGAACATGAATTGAACATACAGATTATCGTTTACAGTTGATGGCCCAGGCTGGTTTCTTGTCCTACTGTGTGGGGTCACGTGAGCCCCCGTGGTGTGGTAACTCGTCCATAGATGAAGGACCTCGCGTGGTCATGGAGACACCGGGTGGTGTGGTGTTCACGTGGTGCAGTAACTCGTCCATAGGTGTTGATATGAAGGACCTCACGTGGTCATGGAAACATCAAGTGGTGTGGTGTTCACATGGTGTAGTGACTCGTCCTTGGGTGTTGATATGAAAGACTTCACATGGTCATGGAGGCACCGTGTGGTGTGAGGTGGTGTCACAGTACCTCACTCTCTGCTAGGTGGTGTTGTGTTATCTCCTAGTCAGGTGTAAAGCCGGCCCACTGTTGTTCCCAGGGTGGACTGATTAACACTGCCGGGTCAGAAGATGGTGGTCGGGACCTAGGGGTGCTTATTTCACTGGTGGGTCACTGCTCTTGCTGATACTGTCTAGTGCTGAGTTCAGTGGCTTAAACACTGATCAGCACTGATCCACTTTCTGAAACGAAATTGTCACTTTTGATGGGGTTATGTTGATATCCTGGTGGTGAGGACGGGTCGAGGAGAGGGATTTGGGGAATGGGCCAACATTGGCCAAGGGGGGCAATAGCAGGAGCAGTGTCTCATAGGTAGTGACCTTCCGGTGGTCAAGGATGTGGTATGTGTGTGTGTGTGTGAAAGGGTAACAATTATCCTTTTGTTTCCGTAGATATGGAAAGATACATTACTTATCAAATCTCACTGATGACGTGATGAAATGTCGCAAGGACTTATCGACTTCAAAAAATATATCACTTTCTCTTAAGCATCACTAACCCTGATTTCATGCGTGATAGCGTAAGACTGATTGATTTCAAACGTGATGGAATAAGTTTGAATGACTTCATAGGTGATGACATAAGATTGACTGACTTCATAGGTGATGCAATAAGCCTCATTGACTTCAATGGAGATTAAAATCCTATAAGACTCAATTAACGTAGGAAAATCGTTTCATAAAATTCACTGCCTCTCCTCCCTCAGGTACCACTACGCCACAGGGGGTCTGGAGCCTGTGTCAGAGAGGCAACTGGTCTACCGCTGTGGTCCAGATGCTCTCACGTACCTCGAGGACATGAAGAACCAGCAGTGACCATCTACAGGAGCCACACACTGACGACGATGGAGGAGAGAGTGCTGGGGGGGGGAGGGTAAAAAGAGAGAGGGTGATGGCACTTATGTTATAGGAGGCGCCAGGAGTAGAATAATCAGGAAAGAAATGCCTCGATGATTAAAAAATTGATTTAGGAGCAAAATATCATATGAGGCTCAGGAATGCTGGAACTAATATAAGAATGAGTCAATAACTGTGGGACAGAGACATCGTCGTGTAAGATAACGTTTAAGAGGGAAATGTTCTGCCAGGTTATTGAAGATAAAGACAAGGAGACAGAGTAACAGCCCAGACAAATACACAGACACGAAGTAACAGTCCAGACATGTTCCTCCTCACAGCCTGTCGTTCATAACCACAAGGAACACGAAACTCAAACTGCTAGAAAGACCAAAACTCCAACATTTGCTGGGAATATAAAAGCCGTGAATGTTTCTATTACAACAGCAACTTTGTCCTCGCTTGTTAATTAATGACATCTCCCACAAGTGAGGATAGTCTTGGTGTTATAATACAAGCCTTCACACGATCCCCATGAAATTCTGTAAGGTAGTTTGCTTTGTTTTTTTTCTGAGACGACTTTATCATGAATATAGAAGTTACAATTTGTGTTTACCTTCAGTGTGGGAGGCAAGAGCACTATCCTAACCTAACTTCGGTAGCACTAAGGTGTTTATCATCAGGTGAAATAAACTAGTGTGGATAATTTTTAAGTAATGCTTTTTATTTTTTTTCGTTCTAGTTCATATTAGTTTATCAATAAAAGGGTGTCGTGTAGGTGAGTCACAACAGATGTATAGTGAGGCACCTGTACTGTGTCGTGTTGTAACAGTAACTTCTTTTATTTTGCATCTTCTTATTTTCTATTTATATCTTTGTTTTAATTTTTTTTCCACCTTTAGTTCATTCTCTGTATTTCTCGTGAGATGGTGGAGGCTAGGAGGTGGAGGGAGACTAGAGGAGGAGGTAAGGAGTTTGAGAAGGTGGTAAGGAGTTTGAGAAGGTAAGGGCGGTTTGTGGTTAGGGCACCCTCACCCCAAAGGCCAGAGTGGAGAGGGGAAGTAGACGAGGATAACTGGGGAATAGGGGTAACCTGCAAATAGGTTATGTTATTACTAATGGGTTCACTGCATCACTACATACAACCAAGACACTGATAACGCATCACTCTCACAAAGGAGGGATGAATTAGGACTCTCAATAAACGGTTACTGAATTTATTGAATACTTTCTAGTAGGGTTTAACAATTACACCTCAAAGCAATAAACCTATGCTCCCAGCTAGTTAAACGGAGACCACGTATCTCACAACCTGCCATGTCGCCACCACAGACGTCCCACATCTCTCCCCACAAAATTCTAACACAGACTGTTTTAAAACCAGGCGGCCTATGTGCCACATCTTCATGGCGTTACGTCTCGCAGGCTCTCTTGTTGGTTCAGGCCTAAGGCATTCACACTCACAAGTCACGACGAATGGCTCGTGCTTGGCGGGAAATACTTGTGTTGTTTTATGGTGGGTAATCTTTGTCTCGGCTAAATTTCCTGTATTTCTCTTAACATGACACAATCTACTTCAAAAACATGATCTTGTTACACTATATATTAGGTGTCACTTTACTGTTTACGAACGTAAATTAAGTCCAGCACTGTTCACTTCTATAATGATGGGTTAAGTCTTTGAGCATGATGGTTTAACCCTTTTGAGGATAATGGTTTAATCTTTTTGAGGATGATGGTTTGTCCCTTGTGAGGATGATGGTTTAACCCTTTGATCTATAGTTTAAACTCTAAGCATGATGTTTTAACCTCGTAAGGACGATGGCTTATTCCTTGAGTACTGAACTTCAATGCAATGTATCAGTGTTACTGTTGTCCTTGAGAGTTTAAAGAACATTTTAAGCTTTCAAACAAAATGCAATAACGTAAGTGACAAAAGCTTTTATAATTCAAGCGTTTATTACCAGAAGGATGCACCAAATAGCGAGGTTGTGTGGTTCAGTGTGGGTGAACCTTTTAAACCCTTCGACTCTGTAAACAAAGTAACGTCGTCGCTTTTATTTCCATGTAACAGCTAGAGTGACCAAATATTTCACAAGTTTGAATGATATTATTCTCTTTTTTTTTTCATTGATCTAATAAGTCGTAGTTGCATTTAGTTTATATAAAAAATATTGATCTCTGTTTGGTGCAATAAAATATTTATGCTTCATTTGTACTGAATTGATGACCTATGTATGTAATAATAATAATAATAATAATTAATGGTTTATTGAAGGACATGGCAGACAAAAGGCTGAAAATATACAGTTACACAATTGGGGGAATGGATCACTTGATACAAATATGAAACGCATTCAGACTAGGAAATGCTGCTATTTTTCCTTTTGTCATTTTTTCCCGCCAAAGAGCTAGTTTTCTTTTAAAACAAGAGTTCTTCTCATCGATGTCAACCATGGTCGGATTTCGTCCTTACATTTCAGAATTCAACTCGTTCAGGTGCTGGAATCTATCACTCAGTAAGCAAGCTTCGCCAACTAAACTTCATCTCTAAAGTGGTCAGTCAAAGGGTGATTCTTCTCTCTCAGAAAAAGTTCAAATTTTAATTTTCCCACGAGACAGCCATCGGACTTGTGAGTGATAGAGCAAGTGGTGGTATGGGGACCCATTTCTTCACACATGGCCCGGAACAGTCGAGAATTCAGTGCTTTTGACTTGATGAAGTTCACAACCTTTATAGTATCCTGTAGAACGGAGGTGAAGCTCTGGTTGAATCTCTTGCGTCGCTAAACTCTCTGGGTGAAGGAAACGGTGAATGATAACAACATCCTACACGACTTCCCATCATGGCTGGAGCACCATCACTACAAACAGTACAGCAATCACCCCAGTCAAGATCATGTTGCTTACAAAACTCCCTGACCATTTCGAATATGTCTTGGCCAGTTGTAGTGGTTCTAAGTGGCTTCCAAAACAAAAATTCTTCCACAATGTCATCATCTGTTTTGTACCGTACAAACACCATGAGTTGTGCTTTGTCTTCGATATCTACAGAATCGGCAATTTGAATCGAAAGCTTCCCTGTCTGTTTCAAGCCATTAACAACTTGTTCGAGAATATCTTATTTCATATTGTCTATTCTTCGTTTGCTGGTGTTGTCTGAAAGTTGGACCAATTCAATTTTTTTGGCAATATCTTCTCCACAAACAGTCCTGACCATGGCAAGTGCAGCTGGTTTAACAAGTTCTTCCCTGATTGTATGAGGCTTCTTGCATCATGCTATTTTCCATGAGACCTCAAATGATGCTTTTGTTACTTTCTCCATAGAAACAGTTGCTGAATTTGTTGGGACATCAAATCTCATGCGTTTTGTGTTCACTTCGTTTTCCTTCCAGAAACTCAGTGGTTTGTCAATGAAATTAAGATGAACACTTTGCAGATGCCGCTTCAGTTTGTTTTCCTTCATTGATTCATTTGCTAAAACTTGCCTGAGCTTGGTCTGTCATAATGCAGATATCTTCAGCATAGCATATTACACTCGTTTGGCTGAACTGAAATGTCAGCAATAAGCTTGTGCATCAGTATATTAAAGAGCATAGGACTTAACACTCCTCCCTGAGGCGTGTCAAGCTCAAATGATCTCATTCTGACACTTTTGATTCCCCTAAACAGAACACTGGCATACCTGTTGGACAGATAACCTTTTATCCATGTCAGGAGGTTACTTCTGATGCCAAAACTAGCTAGTTGCTCAAGTATATTGTCTCTATTAGCTACATCAAAGGCTGATTTAAGGTCTATGAAGGCTGTTTGTGTCTTATCTTTTGAGTGAACAAGATATTCTGCAAAGCATGTCTTGTGTGCTGTGCCCGGGCATGAACCCATGCAGATTAGGGGCCAGTTTGTCTTTGACTTGAAACATGAGACGGTTGAGAACAACTCTTTCCAGACTTTACATACAGGATGTAAGTGAAATTGGCCTGAAGTTCGGAGAGTTAGCTTTAGGGATTAATTCTGTTTCCATGAGTCCATGTCTTAGGCAGAATACCCTGTGTGAGGCTCATTTGATACAGGTCAAGCAGTGGATGGTTAGGGACATCATTTAACAATCTCGGTGTTATAGGTTATGCCATCTTCACCAGGGGAGGATGATTCATCTTTTATTAGTGCTGCTGTTAGTTTGCTGTGCGTTATAGGAAACTGGTCGATAAGGCCTGGTGAGGAACAGGCTATTTCAATATTGAAACCCTAATTAATGTGTATGGTTTTAAGATATTACTGTATGTCAGGAGGCAGTGATTTAACACTAGACCATTGGTTTAATAGCATGTCGGCATAATCTGTCTTATTCTTCTTATATTTATTCTTCTCTCCCTCCTCCTCCCCCCCCTTCCTATCTTCTCTTATTTCTTCTTATTTATTCTTAGAAATGAGGAGAAGAGAAAAGGATGTAAGAGACAAGAGATAAAAGCCAGAGGAAAGAGAAGGAAAAAAATGTCAGAATGAGTGAATATAGGTGAGAGAAAATGTGAATCATTAGTTGAATGGGTAACTGAAGAAAGAGTAATAATAAGAATATATACTTTATCTAAACATTTTATTTAAACTAACCAAAGTACATATTATCCTAGAGCCTTTTTAAAGCAACAAGAGAAGTTCTTTACCTAAAATTTCCTTAAGGAGTTTCACTTGTCCCAAGAAATTGTGGATCACGGCTGAAGTCACTGTTGAAATCACCCTGTGTGTGTGTGTGTTCGGAGAGAGAGAGAGAGAGTTATGGGTTGGGAGAAGAGAGAGAGGAAAATGAAATTAAAAAAAAGAGAGAATAAGGAGAAATAACTCTACTTTAAATATAAATATCAACTTCTTCAACTTTTGTTTTTGTATAATTAATATCTAATAACTTACTATATATCAACTTCTTAACCTTTTGTTTTGTTTAGTTCATATCTAATAACTTTAAAATATCTCGCTATATTTATCAAAGTACCACACGCACACATATACTTATACAGGGATATATAAAAACAATAATATATAACATCATAATATAATTTTAAAGCCACAATGACTGTACAGCAGTGTTTTGGGGTGAGCTCATGACGCCTTATGCCCATATTAAGTCTTAAAACAACTAAAGAAAATACAGTAAATTACAATATAAACTAATGATAAAAATAATGACTAGATTTGGTCAAAAGAATAACAAGACCAACAGAAAATATCTTAATTAATATCAATAAATTAGTCGCTTCTTCAAAAAAGTTTATCAGCCATGTATAAATTATTGTATTGTGAATAAACCCACATATAAACTGGTTTAATGTATACAGTGATATATAAACCCATATACATATAAACTGGTTTAATGTATACAGTGATATATAAACCCACATATAAACTGGTTTAATACAGTGATATATAAACCCACATATAAAATTGGTTTAATGTATACAGGATATATAAACCATGTAAGTTGTAAAAGTTAATGCTTACGCTGTATAAATATTTTCTTATGATGTTTGAGCTAAATGAATCTCATGTATAATTATTATTCATATGAAGAATGAATTAATATCATAGCACAGAGGAATAAACAGTGGATAGTCTATATAGTAACATGGTGTATAAATAAGTCTGTATATTATAAAATTACTTAGTATTGTAAGTCAATATATGGTGTAGGGACCGGTGTAATAGAACACAACACAACATACAACAATTCAGAGCAATACAAGAAACAAACCACATTTGTTTATAACGAAATTAAATCTACAGTATAACAATTATGCATAACGACACACTAAACGTATAACACTTTGTGTATAACGACGATAAACGTACATTATCTTACATAACGAAATTAACTCTCACAGTAATGACGCTACTAAAAACATTACAGTGAAATAAGAAAATAATGACTATACGCTCTTGAGGCGTCTCTCTATTATTTTCCCATCGTAACGTTATTCAGAAATGTTCATTACCTTCGTGGTCTGCTTCTTCTCTAGTATTAATCATCCTTTTCCTCTAACTTTTCTGCCCCTTATCTGCTCTTCTTCCCCTCTTCTCCGCCTTCTTTCCCTTCCTCTTTGCTGGTTTAACAGGGTTGGAAATTTATATGGTTTGGATCACACTTGAGTCCTTAGTTACAGTATAGCTAGGTTAGGCTGGCTAGGCTACGGTGGAGTAGTAGCTTTGGCTTGACTAGGCTGACAGTGGTAGTGGCAAATGTTAGGCTAAAGACTACTAACGGTAACATGGCTAGTGCTAGGCTAGGCTAGAGGCTACCAATGTGCAGCAGTTTAGCCATCACTGGTCAGCTGTTGCAGGTACTCTATTGTCGGGGGTCCACACCTGTACACCAGCTGTTTCCTCCATCACTGGCTGTATGTCTCGTGTAGCATGTCTGTAGGGAGATGTAAGTGTTAATAATAATAATAATAATAATAATAATAATGATAATAATAATAATAATAACAATAATCACACACACACAGGTAAGCGTCGACTCACCTTAGGCCACGGGCGAAATTGTTGTAGGAAAGATTTCGCGTCTGACCCGACCTGGTGGACCAGAGCTGAGCAATGAGGTTAGGTTGAGCGAGTCTGAAGGTGGCACTCTCTCTGTCTTCCCACCTGATGAGATGGGGTTATTCTGCTGTCACTGAGTAAATCGCATCAGGAACTCCCAGCTTTTTGGTCCCCTTACTGTTGGAGGTAGAGAGAGTGGATTAGTATTTGTTGTTGTTTTCATTATGATTGTTGTTGTAGTTGTTGTTTTTGATGTTTGTTGTTGTAGTTATTTGTTCTAGTTGTTTGTGGTTGCTGTTGTAGTTTGTTATTGGATCTTATTATTATTGATTATTCTATCTCAAACAGTTATTTATTATTTCCCTCACTGCTATATAGTTTATCAATATCTTAAAGAAAAAATAGGGATGTGCCAAGTTACACCCAATTAAGTTCATATATTAAGAGCTGACTACTCCCACTTTTATGTACATGCTGCCAGACCCACGTAGCTCACACCATGGGCTGACTTTTAAGGGTCGGGTGGAGCAATGTGTTTGGCCATAATTTGTGCGGACACTTCCATGCTCTCTTTCCTCCTTAGGCCTCTCCTCATCTTATCCGTGATCATACTTTTAAATCCAATAAAACATGGAGAGTCAGACAGAGACGGGGAATTTCACTCTGCTTCTAGTCTTGGACGGAATCTTCTTTAACACGTTTGTAGTACTACAGTTCCCGGACGTCATATCGAAGTCACCACTGCATCACGGTATCACCACTAGCGCTACTGATGTCACCACTAGCGCTGGTAAGGATTTCGGGCTGTTCATTGTTTGAGTTTCTGTACAGAAAATAATTGTTAATTTTACTGAAATAAATATTAGTCTATGTAATTGCAAAAAGGGATCCATATCGGTAATGTGAGCCAAGGCAGAATTGCACAAAACCCTAACGAATTGTTTGGTTAAGCTGTAACGCCATTATAATCGTCAAGTGTTGTTGAGTAATGGTAAATATGGTAGTGAATGGCGTAACTTACCACACTTGATGTGCACAAACTGCTCCTGTAGGCCCAGATCTTGTAAATCGTCCACCACGGCGTCATAGGCCCCTGGTCCTCCTAGAGGCTGTGACTGTGACTCGTCTCCATTGCCTCCCATGACCACGGATCCTGGGTGTCACAGGGGGCAAGCTATTCGATAGTGAGGAGGAAGGCCACGACCTTGAATTCGTCAAGACTCCTTCAGATAGCTGGGGTGGCCAAGGTTCCTCTGGCAGGTAGCGATCGACATCAAATATGCTGAGTCTAGGTTCCCCACTCCTGGCTGTCAAGTAGAGGCAGCTGGAAGACATGGACTGTAAGCCTCCTGCTCCTCCAGTAGCTCCTGTAAGTGTTGAGAGAACTATATATCAAAGGTGTTTAAGGTTGACCAGAGCTATAATTATTCTCGACTGGATCACAAGGAAAAATGATCTTCATTAGCATCCCAGCTTATTCTGATGATTAACACCTCTAGCTTTATGTGGAGGAGGGTTAGATATGAATAGAATAGCTAATTGAAGTAAGTTTTAAATTAGGTTATAAAGAGGTTAGATTAGGTAATGTTATGTTAGGTTATCAGGCCGAGCCTATCATTATCAGATAACATAAGCTGGGGGTGTCTAATCTTCTAGACCCCAAACAATGACTC
Source organism: Homarus americanus (assembly GCF_018991925.1). NCBI lineage: Eukaryota > Metazoa > Arthropoda > Malacostraca > Decapoda > Nephropidae > Homarus > Homarus americanus. The sequence goes on along the minus strand of NW_024740202.1, from coordinate 839,518 downwards.
CAGAAGGAGCCGATGTTGAGATTTGAACCGAAACCAAGCTCCAAGGAGTCGGAGAAGGTTTTGCTAATGGCTGCTGCATTACTGTCTCAACAACACCTAGAGGCCAACACTCTACCACATACTGAAGGTTCTGCAGCTCCTGGCAGTAGATCAGGCACAGTAGTCACCCAGGTGCCTCTCGCTGGGTGTGTGAGAGAAGCGGAGCTGCCTGCCGAGAGAGATGGTCAGTCAGCTGTAGATTAACGCTGTATGGGGTCGACCCATGTCTCAGAGATTCCCTTCGCCCACAACTCCACTGTTGGGGAGCAGACAGGTGAGTACATGGTCTCTCTCTTTCTCTAAAACACATATAGAGATCACGATTCTCTTTCTTTCACCCACAGACCAAAAATCTTTTACTCTCACTGTTTCTACCACTGACACACATACGGCCATTAAAGACCGGGAATACTGTAGACAGATAATGGAACAATAGACATCTAAAAAATATATAAAAAATAGAAAAAATAAATCGATTCTATTTCTCTCCGTTCCGGTCATTGACAGGAAGTGTGTTGAATTTTATCAGTAGACGTCTCTCGGCGCTATCCTGGAAGACAAGCTGTCCCCACCGCCTGCAAGTAAGGTTGCAGAAGCTGTTTATGTCCTCTCTGTCCCCCAGCAGCGAAGGGGCGGTGTTAGTTGCCTGATGTGGTCATAGCTGCTTGTTTGCCAAGTGTCTTCTCGGTGCGTGTGGAGTGTGTGTGTGTGGAGGAGATATGACGGTAGAAAAGGCATGTTATTGCTGTTATTGTGGTGGTAGCGTTAGGTTATTGCCAGGTGGTGGTGGTGGATGCTGACGGTCCACGGTCTATGTTGTATTCCTAGGTTCCTTATGAATCCCTTTATAAGTTCGATGTAAATAACATTTAACCTCACTATTACACTAGAGTCAATATCTAACTCTTCGTTTTATTGTCTTATACTGAGGAGCTGTAAAACTTTTGTTGCCTCTCCTGACGGTGTTGAGATTATATGACACTGGAGTACACAGAGGGTCATATATATATGTATACACAGTGGAGGAGCGGCGCGGCTACTCAGGTACAAAGCCTCAGTAGGGGAAGTCCTTGAGTCATACCGCCAGAAAACTTACCCTCTTCGTCACTGTGGAATAATAAGTTTTGTAACAAACGTGTCCTTTGCCAGCCACCCCCTCCTTACTTCTCTAACTCCCTCCATCCCTCACGCTCTCTTTCCTTACTTTCCCTCTTTATTTCCCTTGCTTATTCCTCACTTTCTACCCTCTCTATTCCCTACTTCCTTTCATCCCTTTCTCCCTACTGCCTTCCTTATCCCCCTATTTCCCTTTCATTTGTAAGACACCTGCCCCTATCACCTCCCTCCCACAAACTCTCCCTCATTTCCTCATCCCCTCCCTCTCTCAACCGGGCTATTCCCGTATTAATCATCGTTTTGACATTGATGTTTCTTTTAGTGAGACGCCAGAGTATCACCTAGCTCCCTCCTTCCCTCCCTTCCTCCTTCCAGAAGAGGTTTTAACACCAAGCGACTGGAGGATCAAGCTGTAGAACATCCTTTCAGCGAGCAATTCGAAAATGAGCTGATAAACAACCCAGCAACAAACAACCTAACTCCGAGTTCCGAATGGGGTATTCTCGACACTGTCATTACAAAAACCTACAGAGACCCTCAGCCAGGTGGAAAGAAAACATCAGGATTGGTTTGATGAAAATAGCAAGGAAATCGACTTATTCGTCAAGAATAAACGTGTAGCCTTCCTTGACTGGAAGATCAACCCCAGTTTCGGACCAAAGCTGATACCATTGGCCACAAGAAAGCGATGGCCCAGTGGAAACTTCGTGAACTAGAGGACGAATGGGGGAAAAAGAGGGTGTGTGATATGCACAAATTTCAGGATCAAGAAAAGATGCAAAAAATTATCAATTCCACTGAAACAATGTATGGCACAATTACTCATGGTGCGGCCCCCCTCTGCTAATCCAACAGTAACTCCCTAATTTAAGACGAAGAAGCAGTCCATCAGCGCTTGAAAAAGACTACCATTCGCTGCTTAACCGAAACACCAATGTGGATGTCAGGACTACCCAGCAGGTCCCTCAGAACAAAGAGCTGACCCACCTCGGCTATCCTCCATCCCGTGATGAGGTAGCTACTTCAATAAAGCAGATGAAAAATAACAAAACACAGGGCTTGGCTGATTATTAAAAAATATCAACTCGACAATTAAAGTGGTTAACAGGTGTCTGGTAATGTGCTGGATACATTTAACTGTATTAAAAAAAATCAATATTATACTCAAGGCACTTATGATACAGAAAAACAAACAACTATCAGTAAGCATAATAGAAGCATCAATTATTGGTACAGCATAACATAAAACTGACCTTAAACAAGTAACAAATTGTGGCAACACACCCAACATTTAAATCAAAACCACCAATAAAAGCCAAGACTAACTCAAGCAGCAATCACCGTGTTCCACCCACAAACTTGCGATGTTGCTCAAATATTATATTAATTACTTAACTTAAGCATTCACTTATAACACCACATATCAACGGCCTGGAACCTCTTTCTGGTGTCTGCTGAAAGTGTCCACGCTTATAAATACAACAATCCTTGCCATATATAGCCTTTCAAGAGCCTGTTGCTTAAATTGAACTTAATGTTCCTTTTCCTTTGGTCTTTAGATTATTAAATGTTGTTTTCGCTAGACCTATACTCCCTCTTATCATCATTCTTCGTCTATCTTTTTTTTTGTCATCCACTCACCTTTAGCCTCGTTCCTCCTATGTCCTATAAGTTTTCCCCAGTCTCTAACATTACTTCTTTGTAATTATTAAGTTGTTGTCCTGGTCCTTGTTCACCAAAATCATCCTCTAACAATACTAAAACAATTGTTAGTTTTAATATCACATGCTATGCATCCATTGACTTGAGCTTCCCTCAATCCCATTAAATATTTTCCATTGTTCTTCGTTTTCATTATTGAAGTTATAGCCTCACTATACTTATTACTGGGACGTGGTCTGACCCACAATATGACCCTGGATAGGTATTGGTTTGGGTTATTGAATTTCTGAATCTCTTCTGAATTAAAATATAATCTATTTGATTTCGGACTAAGTTGCTTACATTATCCTAGGATGAGATCTATGTATAGAGATGCCTAGGGTGTTGTTCAAACCATGTACTGTATTTGCAATTGTCATCTTCATTTTCTTGCAAAAGTAAATTAATATTTCTCCTCTTTCATTTCTATTACCCAACCCATGTGGTCCTGCTTCTGGTGCTTCTTTCCAGGGCCGGATTCAGGACTGGGCAAAGTGGGCAGCTGCCCAGGGGCCTCCACATATTACAGTATGTTCTAATTTCCTCAATATAACTGCCTGGCCACGTCATAGGAAGCTTAACCCAAAACTACAGCACACTTCCCATTTCGCCGGCGTCCCGGACTCCTAATTGGTGGATTAAAGGTGTGTGTCTAGTTATCAGAACACCCATTGGTTGCTACTCCCACCAGCTGATCTTCGGGCTATATACACTTAATGGCTTTTTTCACTTCTTCTTCTATTCCTTCTCTCTCTCTTATTCTTCCTCTTCTTATATTTATTCTTCTCTCCCTCCTCCCCTCTTCCTACCTTCCCATTGCTATCTTCTATTATTTTCTTCATATTCTTTTTCTTCTTGAAATATGAGGAGAAGAGAAAAGGAAGTGAGAGACAGAAGAGATAAAGCAGAGAAAAGAGAAGAGAGTGCATGTGAAAAATAAGTTGAATGGGTAAGTCAAGCATAACTGAAGATAAGAGGAGAAAGAGTAATAATAAGTACATTTATCTAAGGGATGTAATTAAAGTAGCAAATTACTTATTATCCTGAGCCTTTTTAAAGATACAAGAGAATTTATTTACCTAACATTTCCTTAAAGAGTTTCACTTGTACCAAGAAATTGTGGATCACGGCTGAAGTCACTGTTGAAATCACCCTGTGTGTGTGTGTGTGTGTCCGGAGAGAGAGTGAGGTTATGGGATGGGAGAATGAGAGGAAAAATTAAATTAAAAAAGAAAAGAGAATAAGGAGAAATAACTTCAATCTCTAACATATATATCAACTTCTTCAACTTTTTTGTTTTAATTAATATCTAATAACTTACTATATCAACTTCTTCAACTTTTGTTTTGTATAATTAATATCTATTAACTTAAAATATCCTTCATATTTATCAAAGTACCACACGCACACATATACTTATACAGGGATATATAAAAACAATAATATATAACATCATAATATAATTTTAAAGCCACAATGACTGTACAGCAGTGTTTTGGGGTGAGCTCATGACATTATGCCCATATTAAGTCTTAAAACAACTAAAGAAAATACAGTACTTAAATTACAATATAAAACTAATGATAAAAATAATGACTAGATTTACCAAAGAATAACAAGACCAACAGAAAATATCTTAATTAATATCAATAAATTAGTCGCTTCTTCAAAAAAGTTTATCAGCCATGTATAAATTATTGTATTGTGAATAAACCCACATATAAACTGGTTTAATGTATACAGTGATATATAAACCCACATATAAACTGGTTTAATGTATACAGTGATATATAAACCCACATATAAAAAGTGGTTTAATGTATACAGTGATATATAAACCCACATATAAACTGGTTTAATGTATACAGTGATATATAAACCCACATATAAAGAGTAGTTTTAATGTATACAGTGATATATAAACCCACATATAAACTGGTTTAATGTATACAGTGATATATAAACCCACATATAAACTGGTTTAATGTATACAGTGATATAAACCCACATATAAACTGGTTTAATGTATACAGTGATATATAAACCGACGGTAAGCTGTAAAAGTTAATACTTACGCTGTATAAATATTTTGTTATTATGTTTGAGTTAAATGAATCTCATGTATAATTATTATTCATATGAAGAATGAATTAATATCATAGCGCACAGAGGAATAAGTAGTGGATAGACTAGTAACATGGTGTATAAATAAGTTATATATTATATAAATTACTTAGTATTGTAAGTCAATATATGGTGTAGGGACCGGTGTATTAGAACACAACACAACATACAACAATTGTGTATAACAAGGCAAAACAAACCACATTTGTTTATAACGAAATTAAATCTACAATATAACAATTATGCATAACGACACTAAACGTATAACACTTGTGTATAACGACGATAAACGTACATTATCTACACATAACGAAATTAACTCACAGCAATTATTTGTACTAAAGAAACATTACAGTGAAATAAGAAAATAATGACTATACGCTCTTGAGGCGTCTCTCTCTCTCTCTCTCTCTCTCTCTCTCTCTCTCTCTTATTCTTCCTATCGTAACGTTATTCAGAAATTGTTCCATTACCTTCGTGGTCTGTTTCTTTCCTCTAGTATTAATCATCCTTTTTCCCCTCTAACTGCTTCTTCTCCTCTTACTCGTTCTTCTTCCCCTCTTCCTCCATAGCTTCTTCCCTTCCTCTTTGGTTGGGTTTTACCAGGGTTGGAAATGTTGAGTTTGACTACACTTGAGGTCCTTAGTTGGCAGTATAGCTAGGTTTGGCTAGGCTGGCTAGGCTACGGTGGAGTAGTAGCTTTGGCTTGACTAGGTTGACAGTGGTGAAGTGGCAACGTTAGACTCAAAACTACCCCAATAACGATTGTATTGGCTAGGCTGGGCTGGGAGGCTACCAATGTGCAGCAGTTTCAGTCATCACTGGTCAGCTGTTGCAGGTACTCTATTGCCGGGGTCCACGCAATACCAGCTGTTTCTCCCATCACTGGCTGTAAGGCCCCGGTGGTGTGAGAGTGATGTCTGTAGGGAGATGTAAGTGTTAATAATAATAATAATAATAATAATAATAATGATAATAATAATATGTAACAATAATCACATACACGCGACTGGCGTCGAGCTCACCTTAGGCCACAGGCAGAGTGATGTTATGTAAGGAAGATTTCGCGTCTGACCCGACCTGGTGGACCAGAGCTGAGCAATGAGGTTAGGTTGAGCGAGTCTGAAGGTGGCACTCTCTCTGTCTTCCCACCTGATGAGTGACGGGTTGGTTCTGCTGTCACTGAGTAACCGCATCAGGAACTCCCAGCTTTTTGGTCCCCTTACTGTTGAGAGAGAGAGAGAGGATTAGTATTTGTTGTTGTTTACTATGATTGTTGTTGTAGTTGTTGTTTTTGATGTTTGTTGTTGTAGTTATTTGTTCTTATTGTTTGTGGTTGCTGTTGTAGTTTGTTATTGATCTTATTATTATTGATTATTCTATCTCAAACAGTTATTTATTATTTCACCACTTATCGCTATATAGTTTATCAATATCTTAAAGAAAATAGGGATGTGCCAAGTTACACCCAGAAGTTCATATTAAGGGCTGACTACCCCCCTCTTTATGTACATGCCGCCAGACCCACGTAGCTCACACCATAGGCTGACTTTTAGGGTCATGAGCAAATGTGTTGGCCATAATTTGTGCGGACACTTCCATGCTCTTCCTCCTCTTGAGCCTCTCCTCCTCCTCTCTTATCCCGTGATCATACTTAAATCCAATAAACATGGAGGAGTCAGACAGGGGCAAAGGGGGTGGGGAAACTCATAACTTTCTAGTCTTGGACGGAATCTTCTTTAGCTTACGTCGGAGCTTGGTAGTACCAGTTCCCGACCACTGAAGTCACCACTCGCATCACGGTAATCACCACTAGCGCTACTGATGTCACCACTAGCGCTGGTAAGGGATTCCTGGCCGTTCATTGTTTGAGTTTCTGTACAGAAAACAATTGTTAATTCTACTGAAACAAATATTAGTATGTAATTGCTTAAAGGGATCCATATCGGTATGCGGAGCCCGAGGCAGGTGCCATTAAAACCCTAACGAATTGTTTGGTTAAGCTGTAACGCCATTATAATCGTCAAGTGTTGTTGAGTAATGGTAAATATGGTAGTGAATGGCGTAACTTACCACACTTGATGTGCACAAACTGCTCCTGTAGGCCCAGATCTTGTAAATCGTCCACCACGGCGTTATAGGCCCCTGGTCCTCCTAGAGGCTGTGACTGTGACTCGTCTCCAGCTGTATCCCATGACCACGGATCTTGGGTGTCACAGGGGGCGTCATTCGATAGTGAGGAGGATGGCCACGACTCTTGGAATTCGTCAAGACCTCCTTCAGATAGCTGGGGTGGCCAAGGTTCCTCTGGCAGGTAGCGATCGACATCAACTAAGTTGAGTCTTGTGGTTCCCCACTCCTGGCTGTCATAGAGGCAGTTGGAAGACATGGACTTCCCCATGTTTCTCCTCCTGCTCCTCCAGTAGCTCCTGTAAGGGCGAGAACTATATACTGAAGGTGTTTAAGGTTGACCAGAGCTATAATTATTCTCGACTGGATCATAAGGAAAAATGATCTTCTCATTAGGCATCCCAGCTTATTCTGATGATTAACACCCTAGCTTTATGTGGAGGGAGGGTTAGAAATGAATAGATTAGGCTAATTAAAGTAAGTTTAAATTAGGTTATAGTAGGTTAGATTAGGTAATGTTATGTTAGGTTATCAATGGAGTCTATCATTATCAGATATAATAAGTTGGGGTGTCTAATCTTCAGTAGACCCCAAATAATGACTCAGAAGGAGCCCAGATGTTAGATGAACTCGAGAGACAAGTTCAAGGAGTCGTGAGAAGGTTTTGATAATGGCTGTTACATTACTGTCTCAACAACACCTAGAAGCCAACACTTACCATACTGAAGGTTCTGCAGTTCCTGGTGATAGATCAGCACAGTAGTCACCCAGGAAGCCTCTCAGCTGGGTGTGTGAGAGAAGAAGGAGCTGCCTGCCGGAGATGGTCGTCAGGGGCTGTAGATTAACGCTGTATGGGTCGACTCCATGGCCCTGTAGGATCTCCTTCGCCCACAACTCTACCTGCTGAGGGAGTGAGACAGGTGAGTACACGGTCTCTCTCTCTTTAAAACACATATAGATCACGATTCTCTTTCTCTCTTTCTCACCCACAGACCAAAATCTTTACTCTCACCGTTTCTACCACTGACACACATACGGCCATTAAAGACCGGGAATACTGTAGACAGATAATGGAACAATAGACATCCTAAAATAGATAAAAATAGAAAAATAAATCGACTTACTTCTCCGCTCCAGTCATTGACAGGAAGTGTGTTGAATTTATCAGTAGACGTCTCGGCGCCATCCTGGAAGATGGAACAGCTGTCTCCACCGCCCAGGTAAGTGTTGCAGAAGCTGTTTATGTCCCTCTCGTCCCCCAGCAGCGAAGGGGCGAAAGAAGGCTCGATGTGGTCGCCAGCCGTTGTTTGCCATGTCTTCCTCGGTGCGTGTGAGTGTGTGTGTGTGTAAGTGGAGGAGATATGATTGGTAGTATTTACGTTATTGCCGTTATTGTGGTGGTAGCGTTAGGTTATTGTTGTTGTTGTGGTGGTGGATGTTGACGGTTCACGGTTCGTTAAGATTCTCTTTGTGGTTCCTTATGAATCCTTTATAAAGTTCGATGTAAATAACATTTAACCCTCACTATTACACTAGAGTCAATATCTAACTCTTTCTCGTCTTATTGTCTTATACTGAGGAGATGTAAACACTTTGTTGCCTCTCCTGCCGGTGTGTTGAGATTATATGACACTGGAGTACTGAGAGGGTCATATATATATATATACGCAGTGGAGGAGCGGCGCGGCTACTCAGGTACAAGACCTCAGTAGGGGAAGTCGCCCGAGGTCATACCGCCAGCAACACATTCCTTCTTCGTCACTGTGTTAAACGTTTGCCGCGGATAGGCCGTACGCCAGCCCCTCCTTCCTTCATTCCCTTATTCCTCCCTTACTTCCCTCTCCCAATCCCTCCTTACATTCCTCCCTCTCTCCCTACTTCCTTCCCCATTTCATTTTCATCTGTACGAAACCTACCTCCTTCTTCTACCTCACTGCTTTGCTCCTTCGTTCCCTCCCACCCATTCCCCACTCCCTCCCTCACCCGGGCTATTCCCGTATTAATCATCATCGTGACGGTAATGTCCCTTCTAGTGGGACGCCACGGTATCTCCTAGCCCCCTCCCTCCCTACTTCCCTCTCTCCTTCCCTCCCTCTCTTCCTCCAACCCTCTCATTCTTCCTTCACCCACCCCCTTCCTCCGATCTTCTCGTTCATTCTTTCATCCCTCCTTACCGTTCACTCCTCCTCCCTGTCTCGCTCCTCAGGCACCCCCATCCTACCTCTTCCTTCCCTCTTCCTTACTCCCTCTAGTTTTCACTTCCTTTCCACCTCTCCTTTCTAACACCACCCTACACCACGCTACAATACACCACCACACTACACCACCACACTAAACCACCACACTACACCACCACACTACACCACCACACTAAACCACCACACTAAACCACCACACACTAAGCCACCACACTACACCTACCACTAAACCACCACACTACACCACCACACTAAACCACCACACTAAACCACCACACTACACCACCACAATAAATACCACACTACACCACCACACTAAACCACCATACTACACCACCACAATAAACCACCACACTACACCACCACACTACACCACCACACTACACCAGCAAGACTCCACAAGCAAGGTGGTGAAATGGATATCATCCTGGGAATGATGTAATTGACAACCCTCAAGCTGTAAGATGATACAACTGTTTTTGTTTTTTTTACTGCTGTGTCCTCCGACCTAAACATAGCGACTTGCCTTCGCCAACATTTTATTACCTAAATGTCCAAATACAAAAGAAACTACCCTATGGGGCATTCAGTAACTGTTTGCCTCTTAGTCAATGTTCGCTCCTGTTGTTTGGCTTAAGGACCAATAATCTTGTTCTACTGAGGCAAAGCAATACAGCTCTAAGTAGAGAAGAATACGCGACATCTCAACCAGGCTGAAATGTAACTTCTGGGCTTCTAATTCAATTCATATAACACCTCGGCAGGAGCATCTTGCATTTGGTTCCATCCCACCAGAGGTTGTGAACACCAGAGGAGTGAAGCTACCTTGATCCACATTTTGATTTTTTTACTTGTGCTCTGTTCTTGGCGTATTCTTTCCACCTGTGTGCAGACTTGAGACGGTAATAGTGACAAGTAGCCATGGGGTCGAATACCCTGATATCAAAGACGGCTCGCTGTCCCGCGACCAGAATCCTTGAGCTTTGACGTTCACACGGGCTTCGATGGATATGTTGGAAGTCCTGTGATGAAGATTATCACCATCTAAAGGAAGGCAGGTCTGTTCCAATGTATCGACATTGCAGGATTTCCTTCAACATATTCGATGGGGATCCCTACTACTTCTACTACTACCCCTCCAACCTCCTCCTATAGCCATCCCTTCACCATCATTATATTACCTAGTATCTTTATACAAAAGTAGCTACCCAAATTGAGTTAGTTAAACAGAGCTATAGGACATTCGGTGACTGTTGCCTCATAGTCAATACCCGTTACTGTTCTTTGGCTTAGGGCCCGATGATCTCGTTCCCTGAATCAAAGCAATGCAGACCTAATTAAAGTGAAGGACAGTCGACATCTCAATCAAGTTTAAACGTAGCTACGGGCTGCTGCTGCTGTTCAGAGGTTGTGAACACCAGAGGAGAGAAGCTGCCGTGATCCACATTCTGAATTCTCTGTGAATACGCCCTATTAATTATTGGTGTTCTCCTTCTTCCTGTGTGCCCACTCAAAAGACAGGTCATGGTGAGATGCGGCCATGGGGTCGAGTATCCTGATATCAAAGAACGCTCGCTGTCACCGTGTCCAGAATCCTCGAGCGCGGCGTCCACACGGGCTTCGGTGGACGTGTTGCAAGTCCTGTGATGGAGATTCTCACCGTCCAATGGAAGGAGAGTCGGTTCCACCATTACGTCGTGGTAGATATCCTTCAACATATTCGCAGTGAGATCCCTTAGCTTACGTCGTCATGCCTCCTGCATACAAGGCTACCCTTCTTGAACGCCATGACATGGTCCCATGTGTCGTAGGATAAGCCACACACGCGTGGGTAGACAAACCTTCTACTGGCCAACCATACCTTAGACTCAGAGCAATGGCATCTGTAAATTCTTGTTTGTTGAGGTTGAAGCCCTTTGCCATTATCGATAACGTTGTTAGTCAGTTTGATGCGCCCACCTCCTGCACTAAATCTTTCTAGTTCACCCCAACAGTTGTTGCATTTCTGGTTGAAGTTTATCACATTGTGTGTGCTGCCGTTCTATCGTAATGGACCGTCCAACCGAACTGAAACTCACCTTAACACAATGTAAAGTCTCTTATACATACACAGACAAACAATTAATATTTCCTATACACGCACATATTCACTATTAACGTCTCCTATATTACACATATTCACACTATTAACATCTCTATATTTACACATATTCACACTATTAACGTCTCCTATATTACACATATTCACACACTATTAACATCTCCCTATATACTTTCGTACACATATTCTTTAATATGCGTCTCCTATATTACACATATTCACACTATTAACGTCTCTATATACTCGTACACATATTCACACTATTAACGTCTCTATATTACACATATTCACATATTAACGTCTCCTATACTCGTACACATATTCACACTAATAGCGTCTCCTATATTACACATATTCACACTATTAACATCTCCTATATACTTCGTACACATATTCACACTATTAACGTCTCCTATATTACACATATTCACACTGATAACGTCTCCTATATTACACATATGCACTATTAACATCTCCTATATACTCGTACACATATTATTCACACTATTAACGTCTCCTATATTACACATATTCACACTATTAACATCTCCTATATACTCGTACACATATTCTACACTATTAACGTCCTATATTACACATATTCACACTAATAGCATCTCCTATATACTCGTACATATTCACACTATTAACGTCTCCTATATTACACATATTCACACTATTAACATCTCTATATACTCGTACACATATTCACTTACACATATTCACACTATTAACATCTCCTATATACTCGTACACATATTCACACTATTAACGTCTCCTATATTACACATATTCACACTATTAACATCTCCTATATACTCGTACACATATTCACACTATTAACGTCTCCTATATTACACATATATACTCTATTAACGTCTCGTATACACACATACACACTACTAATGTCTCCTATACACACACAAATATACACATAATGCGTCTCCTATATTGCATATTCACACTATTAACAGGGAGGAGCAGCTCTGGAGGGGAGGAGCAGCTCAGGAGGGAGAACAGCTCAGAGGCAGGTATAATGAACTATCTAGGAATGTTAAAAGAAGATGTAAGGAAAGCAAAGAGAGACTATGAATCAAAATAGCATGAGAATCAGGGAGGCGAATCCCAAGGGATTTTCAGGTATATAGGACAAAGGTCCAGGAGACAAAGTTTGGGCCTTTAAGGGGTCAGGGAGGGAAAGAAGTGATCAATGGCAGTGCAGAAATAGCACAGCATTGAACAGCTACTTTGTATCAGTTTTCTAGAAGAAATTTGCGATGAAATTCAGAGATTGGAACTGATATTTAAAGAGGGAAAAGGAAGAAGAGAAATTAAAGAATATCACTATCAGAAAAGAGGATGTTCTTAAGAAGATAAAATAAACTAAAGAAACCACAAAATCCCCAGGCGGATGAAATTTTTCCTCGAGGTCTTGAAAAGAGTGTAGGGAACAGATTAGGACCCCTCGTAAACTGTTGCAAAATCATTAGACACACGAGGGTTGTGCGAACTTGTGGAAACAGGCAAATGTAGTACCCATATTCAAAAAGGGAGAGAAAGAGCATCAGCGTCAAATTTACCGGCCGATCAGTTTGACGTCAGTAGTGAAATTTCTTGAATCAATTATAGCAAGTAGCATCGATGTCGCATCTGAAAAGCAAATTAATCTCACGACTCTCGGCCACCGGGTTTACAAATGCATCCTGTCTAACAAATCTGTGACGTTTTTTAGGAAAGTCTTGAGGTAGTAGATAATGACGAAAATTACGATGTTATTTACTTGGAGCTTTTAGCAAAGCATTTTAACAGAGTACGCATCAGAAGGCTTCTGAAAAAATTAGGCTCATGGTATCGAGGGAAAGTTTTAAATTGGATAAAATCGCGAAACCGCGATGACGCAGAGGGTCAGCGGAGATGGTGTTAAATCTGGAAGTGGGGCCGTGTAACCAGTGGGGTTCCTCAGGGGTCAGTACTAGGCCCACTCTTGTTCATAATCTACATAAAACGATCTAGATACTGGGATCAGCATTTGACATAAGCAGTTTGCGGATGACACCAAAATAGGGCAGCTTAGATTAATTCAGGGCAGGATGCAAATGCATTACAGGGATATAAAATAAACTGCAGGGTTGATTACGAAAAATGGCAAATGAAATTCAACACCAAGCAGATGCAGCGTACTTAATATTGGAAGAACAAATACTGATGAAATGTATACACAGCCTTAACAACTATCAACCTAGAAGTCGACTTGTGAGAAAGAGACCTAGGGGTATATAGCCGGACCTACAGCCTAGAAACAGTCTTGCGTTAATGTTCGAAATAGGCTGACAGAGTATTGGGTTTTTATAATAGAAGTGTATAGTAACAAGAGTGCAGAGATCTTATTGCAACTATATCTTGCGCTAGTCAGGCCGCACCTCGATTATGCGGTTCAGTTCTGAATGCTATTATAGAATGGGATATAAATTTACTTTCGAGTCGGTGCGGCGAAGAATGACACAAATAATTCAGGACTTAGGAAGCCTTCCATATCAGGATAGGTTAAAGAAACTTAACTTGCATTCCTAGAAAGACGAAGAGTGCGGGGAGATATGATAGAAGTATTTAAGTGGGTGAAAAGGAATCAATAAAGAGGTATATAGATAAAGTTCTTATAATATCCAGCAGGGATAGGACTCGGAGCAACAGTTTAAGTTGGATAAGTTTAGGTTTAGGAGGGAGATAGGAAGAAACTGGTTCACAAATAGGGTGGTGGACGAGTGGAATACTTTCTTGACTTTGTAGTAAGTGCTGGAACTCTGGAAAGTTTCAAAAGGAGGCTAGATAGATTCATGGATGATAGAGAGTGGTAGTAACTCTCGTCGGGAGCTGCCATGCACAGGCCAACCTGCCTGTGCAGACTCCTTATGTTCTTATGTTCTTACATATTCACACTATTAACGTCTCCTATATTACACATATACACTCTATTAACGTCTCGTATACACACATACACACTACTAATGTCTCCTATACACACACAGATATACACTATTAACGTCTTCTATACACAAACATTATACTCTATGCATGTACTTCCCCTATACGCACACCTACACAGTATACTGGGTTTCATCTCGAACATATCTTTGACCTTTCTATTACACAACTTAACCTCAATTGACCTGATCTAAACCTGCATAGACGTCTCTCTTAAAACACCAGTCACCAAGGCCGGCATTGGATACCCACACCTGTAGGTTCGAAGTCATGCCAGTGCGATTTCCTTACGTTCCTTTCTGTTGAGGTCATGGCATTAGCACCGGACACCCATTGAGCTAAAACGAACCCTAACGTATCCAGGGTTGAGACGTGCAATACGACTCTTTTTGTTTTGTCTACTTCAACACTCAATGTCGACTTCATTTCGTAAAGATTCGCCGTTTATCAGGTGTTCTCATTATACGATGACCCCCACTGGGTATATGATGACTTTATATGACTGGGTATGATAATTTAGCCCTTGTGTGTGATGACAACGCTAATATGATGACTTCAATTCCCTTGTGTGTAGCAACCTTGTGTGATGACTTAACCCCTTCACTACGATGACTTAACCCCCTTGCGTGGCTTGGGCCCTTGAGGACGATGACTTAACCCCTTGAGTAAGATGGCGTAACATTTACGTGTGGTGCGACAGTGACTCATCTCCCACCCACTCACTCTAGGTTGAAAGAGATCTTAATCATTCACACAGGTGACGCACACTATCAACACGCTTTGCCTGATAACCAATTAATTTCCCCAGTGTTCATACGTATGTCTCCAACTCCTCACACAAGAGCCCCTTGAGCATGTAAGACGAAGATGAATTCTTAAAAGGTTTTACAAGGACTATTTCATCATCTTTCTTCAGTAATGTTTATGATCCTTTTTGAGCATGTATCTTATTGTTATAGCTTATGTGGTACGGGTTAAATTTATCCATACGTCCCTAGTTACGTGAAAATAGAGCAGTTCTCTCTTACGAGGATTTTAGAATGCGGCCACGTAACATTGGTGGTGGTGAGCCAAGATCGTCCGCATACCACCACAAATTATCATTACACGCTTCGTCATCCTCGAGGGGAATTTCCTGAAACAGCTGCCATGCATATCAATGGTGTCTGGCGAGGGCTGGGGGAAGTTCCCTGCACCATATCTCTTTATCTCTCTCTCTCTCTCTCACTCTCTGTCCCTCTCATTCCCAACCAATAGCCAAGACTTTTTTCTCTCCTCCTACACCTGGTGAACCCTGGTTTTCAATTAAAGTTTTAATATTATTGTCCTGCAGCGCCACGTAGAGGTTGCTGAGGTACGAGTCCCAACTTTCTCCTGGGTTCTATCCTGGGCCGGATCAGATGACAGGTTTTCTTCGGGTACTTCAGTTTCCTCCCATTACTAATAATAGAGTGACTGAACAATACAGTTGATAATGAAGATAAGAAAGAAGGATAATGCTGGAGGTGACGATTAGTACTCGAAGGATTGTATGGAATTTTCCAAGATTTCTGGAGATGCTATTTGCATGATACTAAACTAGAAAATGGAAACGACAGTGCACAGAACCTAACATAACCTAACCTAACCAACCTAATCTACTTAACCTTACCTAACTGTAACCGGCAGGCTCCGGCCCTCGAACCCTCGGCATATTTAGCAGAAACAACTTACCTTAATATTGTGGTGGATACAGTGTAGAGATGGTCTCGAGGCAGTGGTGAAATCCTGTTTCATGCTTGGGAGAGGGACTCCTTGAGGTAGCCAACAAAGTGTTGACCATGGTAACCAAAACGTGGGATACGTGCTCACGATATCTCGCCAATGTCTTTCAATATTATTTTGTGTACGGGTTGACTGTGGCTGACTGTGGTTCTTCAAATCAATGTACCCCTTCCAACTATCAGTAATTATATAGATAACCTAGAAGTATCAATTCCTTAACAATGTTCACCAATGTTTGTCTCGTTTTAACAGGTACGAGAAACAGAAATTTTAATACCACGTACAGTATGACCCCACCAGCTACCCACTGTGCGGTAGCAATCCTTCCACGATCATATTTCCTCTTACCGAACTTGGCCTCGTTAATTTCCACGACAGTATCAAATTCACCCAACTTCTCTGAAACAGACACAGTCAGCCACTTCGGACTAAGCGAGAACCAATTACTGGTCAAGTGTTCTATTTGAAACACTTATTTTCTGTTCACTGCCAGTTTTTCGCATTTTGAACACTTGCACGTCCTGCCAAATAGTCCATGTTGACGGATGGACTCTTGGAGACGGTCTTTATCCTCTACAAGCAAAGATAACTTACGATAAGGTAGAGAACAACCCGCTACCTATGGGTGTAACAGTTGTTTGTCTTAATGGTGGTGGTGAGGCAGGTCCACCGCACTAACTCCAAGTTGAAGAAGAATATGAAGGTGCTCTCAGACCTACTGTAGGGAGTCACCAGAGCTATACCCCGACTCGTACTGTGCCCAGATATGTTGACGTCCAAGTAGGAAAAGGCTCCCGTGATCGGTGTGTTTGTGTTGAAGCTCAAGCAAAGGGAGTACTTGGTGGACGTGATTCTCCATCTCCAGCACGAAGAGATGTTGGGTTTGTTGGTGCTGCTCCTCTGGTGGAGTTTGGTGGAGTACAGCATCCGGGGTAGCAGCTGTGAGCAGCTTCAGGGCAGGTGTGAGCATTTCTGTTGGAAGCAGCACCAGGACATCTGTAAGCATTGCTGTTGTGAGCTGCCGCTGGGCAGCTGTGAGCAGTGTTGCTGTGAGCTGAGAGATGAGAGAGAGAGAGAGATTTTGGCGCTCTGGGCAAGTTTCACGAACGGTGTCCCCTTCTTGGTATATATATGACAGTTGCAATAGATATTTTCTTTGGGAGCGGAAACGTACAATGAAGAGTAAACCCAGTTTCGAGGAGCTTTCCTCCGTCATCAGGCAATCTAAAAACAAAATCTAATAAAGAATAGAAACAATTAAAATCAAAATAGAGATTGAAGATGAATTTAGGTCACTAAAACCAAGTCTGATAAAAGCAAACATTATCCAAATATAATATATATATAACACACACAGAGGTGCCCAACGTTACAATGGTTAACTACTCACAAAATAATAAAACACAGAACATCAATAAATTTTGGCCTCTCATTACACAGTGGGGTTTTTTTAACTGGACCAGTAACAGGTTCAATTTATTCCTTAAGAAACTGTAATTCAGAGTGACGGTTGAAGTACATTCGTTCCGAAGGCTCTATAGTATTAACGCTTCGGCGACACTCATCTTTCCGGAATACACCGCATAAGCGCAGTCTGCTGCATCCGTGTCCTATAGTGAGTCGTCGGTGTAAACAATGATTGAGCCCCATGGGTTGAGTGTTATGACTTTACTGATCTTCTGTAGTGTTGTTTGTCGTTGTACTATTGGTGGTCATCTTAGTGCCAGTGTAGTGTAGTGATGGCCCATGGTGTTAGCGTTCGCCCCTCATCTATCGGAGGAATATGGATGTTGAGATCTAAGAACATATCAGAGAAGGTCTGCACTAGAATTTTGTATCCCCTCTTGCCTCGTCCGGCCAATGGGGCGGGTTTCGCAGGGTATTAGAGATGGTCAGTGAAGGTGAAAGAGACGCAAGGGTTCCTTAAGCATTTGACTCCAATTGTGGTGACTAATATTTTCATTCTGTCTTGGATACTGGTTAAACTCAGCTCTTTACTCATGTTCACTATCCAGATTATCATTGGACAGCCTAGGATGAGTCGCATTGCTACATTCTGTAACTTTTCAAGAGGCGATAAGACGGTGGCTGATAGTGAGAACAGATGGAGGGCGTGATTGTCTATGAGTGACTGTATATAAGCAGTATAATAGAGGTTTTGGCTATGGGGACTGACACACTAGCACACCTGTTGAAAAAGGGTGCGACTTGTGTTACATAGAACATGAACGGAAGCGTAACCCATCTATTTGTTGTTGTTTTTCAGCCGACGCGACACCAACGAATCTCAACTTAACCTAAACTCCCCAAGGATTACATTGAGTTAATGTGGCGGGTTTCGAAACCTATAAAATTGTGCTAATTCCGTGATGGAGGGCGGGTTATAACTACAACACTGTTCGCGTTACATTGGCTGATTTACCCGAGTGTCCCTTTAATTTGTTAAAAGTTTACGTTTTCTGTAAGCAGTGGCGGCAAGCCGTGACGTCAATAGGACTGTTGTGGTATGTGGCGACGAACAGGGAGGGATATGATCTTTGCATCTACCACCGGAAGAAACGAATCCTGTTCGTAGCTTTCTGCCTTCTGCTATGACGCAGGGGCACTGCAGTTATGTATTGTACTCATTTCATATCCACCGTAAACCAGTGGTTCAGAAACTGATGTCTTGACGTTTGGTTGTAAGGTTAAGCTTGCAGGCATTCACGATATAATGTCCTTGAGACAGGCTAAAATAGCTGCTTAACGGGAAATTCATATTTTACGTTCTTCTGGTTTAGACAATGGGAGGTTGCAAAACGTTAATAATCTGTGTGCAGCTTATATTCATTTTGTTGTCATTTTCAATAGTGTATTCCTTGATAGAGGAAGAGGGATCCTAGTGCTGTCACTAGGTACCCCTGTACAATAACACCAGAAGCATCTGTCAAGTGTCACAAGTATATACAGTATAAATATTATAAAGGGAACTACTAAAGCCTAAGGAAGGAAGGATATTCCTTTAACACATTATCAATATTATTTACATAGTATCTGGCCAGCATAGGGAGGGGATCATCGTGTCTCCGTCAGGGGGTCGTGGAGTGGTGGTCCAGCAGGTGTTGTGTGTGGGGACATCTTAGGAGGTAGTGGATAAGGGTGCGGCTGTAGTTCTTGTTACGTTTTAACGCTTCCTGCTCCACCACAGGGTCCCCGGTTCGAGTCCAGTGTCAAGGTTTTAACACCAGACGTAAAAAAAACAGAGTTGTATTACTTGTATACAAAAGCTAAATATACCATCATGTGTAGGATTTTAAGCTCTTTTATTTTGTTAATAAGTGATCATCTCCCAAAATCAATCTTTAATGAGGACCACGAAAAGGCAAGAAAGGCCGCCATTATTTCACGATGAAGGCGAAACCTCATCTCTCCTCGGTTCAATTGGGAAATTTAGTATGTTGTTTAGGAATTTTACCAGGTATTATTTTAATGTATTATTTTTTTTCCTAATTTTCCTGGACGTAACAGTACCATGTTTTGAGAGTAAATTATGGCGTGTTTTAAATATGAGAATTCAGCTTAGTCAAGATTCCGCCAAAAAAGCAAGTGTAGAGGCAGTGTACCCCACGAAGGCTGAAATCAAACTGGAAGAATTACGGAATTCGGGGAAATGTCACACTGCGTGGATAGAAGACTTTCTACATGACCGCAAGCTTGGTGTGTGTCAGTGATTAATGGTACAAAATCGTCATCTGTACCTGTCACCAAGTGTAAGGGGTACCACAGGGCAGTGTGGGCCCGCTGTTGTTTGTTTGTTTCATAAATGACATGCCTGATGGTTGTACACTCCACTCCATACAAATGTTTGCCGATGACGCCAAGTTATTTCGGGAAATTAAGAACCAAGCGGACTGTGAAGAGCTGCAGAAGGTTACTCTGACTCAGGAATGGTCGAAGAAATGGCTGCTGAGATTCAATGTCACGAAGTGTAAGAGGATACACCTGGGGCGTACCAACGGTAAGGAGGCGTATCATATGTCCCAACGGGATGAAGAAATTGCGCTAGTTGAGACTGTATGTGAGAAGGACCTAGGTGTGTATGTTGACAATGAGCTGAAGTTCTCGGGCCATTGCGAAGAAGGTGAATCAGGCAAATAAATTATTGGGTCTTATAAGAAGGTCGTCCAGATATCTAGACGGTCCGTCCCTCGTGACGATCTTCAGGGGTGAAGAGTGCTTCCCCATCTGGGTACTGTCACTTATCTGGTCCCAAGAGATATGCTAGGGACTGTCAGTTGGTTGAAAATGTTCAAGGAGGGCCACCAAACTGGTGCCTGCACTTCGACACCTCAGCTACCCTGAGAGATTATGGGCCGCCTGAACTTGCCTAGCTTATACTACAGACGGGCAAGGGGACCTAGTTGAGGTGTAGAAGTATCTCAGGGGCACTACTCAGTTAGTGTCCTTACTTGGAGCTGGCGGACGCTCGCCCCACAAAGAGTCACAGCTCAAGATTGAAGAAGCCGCAAGTCCAGAAAACTGTGAGGAGCAAACTTTTTTCGGAGTGAGAGTTGTAAACTCTTGGAACAATGTACCAGAAGGTGTTGTGGCAGCACCGAGTGTGAGCTCTTTCAAGACAAGACTTGACCAATACTGGGCAGGTTCAGGTACATTCAGGAGCCGGTGCAGCGCCCAGTACTGCCAACAGTGCGTGACAGAGACGTGACCCGTCACCCGGGCTAACGAGCCAGCCGATCTTTTTGGTGAAAAAGACAAATGAAAAGGAGAAAGTAATCAGAGACGTGACCGATCGCCCAAGCGGCTAACAAGCCGATCCAGTGGCGAAGAGGATAAAGAAAGTAAAAAGTATACCCCAAGCTGTGACGGATATATATCAAGTGCCTGCCTGTGTGCCTTCACCTTAGCCAATCATCTTGACCTGTAGGTGTGACGTCAGGGCACAGCTAGGCTGATTAAGGTGAGGCCTGGGCAGTTCATTCTCAGCAACAAGTGCGCTCGATTCCAGGGTTTGTGTTTGAGGTTTTAAACGGCCTCCGAGCCGTAATCCATCTTTTTAAACCAAATTTTGTCGGGTTACCATTTGGTAGTCCGACAATATTATTGGAAAGTTCGGGATAAGTCCTCGGGTGTGGGTAGGCACCTGAAAGACTCAAACTAGTTATATATGAATAGAAAACGTCCCTGAAATACAATATATATAAATTAAGATGAGATAATAAAGAAAATAAATATTTAAATGTCCTGATAACCGGTTCCATTTGAAATGTGTATATTTTTAAGAGACCGCCGTGTACCCCCGTGACGTTGTATCTTCTACTCCGAATATTTTTCGTCTCCCCATCGACCTTCTCCAATTTTATCAAGCATTGCATTCCTACAATCATCCTCTTATAGCTTCAAAGTATGGTAAGTATCGCACTTTTGTTTGTGATAGATAGGTGTCATACAATTTCCAATTCACCAATATATTATATAGGGAAGATATAAGATGAGCCAAATGTACTAGGGTGGTTAGCTATTAGTCTACAACAAGTGTCATATGTGACTCACGCTGATAATTACCCTAGAAAAAATTTCTCCTGCTATATTTCACTGTTTGGGTTGTTGTTGTTCCGGTTGTGTTTAGGTACTACAATACAGTACCAATATTTGTAAGTTTAGATTGATTTACGTAAAATATTTTTTTAGAAGAAATTTTCGAACTCGGGGTTAGAAAAAAGTAAGATCCCCTATTAAAAGATTCAAGGCGCCATAAGCTCGATGAGCAGGCTTTGTGTGAAATATAACAAAGTTTAGGACTGCTTTTAGTGTCCTAGTGGTCTAAAGGTAACGTTCCTCGATCACACACATGAGGCATTAGATGACATGTACGTAGTGCCTTGTCATAGCTAGGTTATGTATATAATGTTGGCTTGCTTGCTCCTTTACTGTCTTGCTTGTTTATTTGTTTTCTAGCACACTTTCTTGATTGCTTGTTTGCTTTCTTACTTGCACTCCAGATAATATCCCAGGCAATTTTTTTGAGGCAGGAAGCTAAAATTTTGTTCTTATGCCGTGGGGGCGGGTCGGTGTAGGCTGTTAGTGCCATTACCTGTCCGTACATAATTGGTTTTCTTATGACAATGATTTGTATCACTTCAGATGTAATGAACAATTTGTATAGTAAACTTTCATAACAACAGTGGTTAAGGATGTTTCGTTCATTTACCTTATCTGCCTTCATGGTTACAATACACCAAAAAATTTAAGATAATTCTTTATTTAAAAAAATTGCATATAACGATATAGAAAAATAATTTATAATAAAAAATCTTGTGTAGCTGCTTCTCTGTATAAAATCTATATGGAAATATAAAATGCCTAATATCACAGTTGAAATTATTTATAGCTATATGAAACTATATATATATATGTCTTAATCTAAATATATGTTAATAAATTGTAACATACAGGGTGTCCAGATCGGAATCATGCAAATTAGACATGATTTATTACCGTATATGTTCTATATAGTAGGTCATATTATAAGCATATTCTATTTATATGTATTATGTGTAATACAGGTATCATAAATTATTATGTGAAATATATACAGTATGTAACGGTATGTGTCATAGATATGATTCTGGACACCCACCAATACAATAAACTCTTTCCATCACCCTGTATAATATATCTTCTATTAATCAGGTACAGTACACATTGTAGTCAGGTCTTTTTTTTTGTCTCAATAAATATATTATAATCTAAATCTCGCTTAATATCATACACTGATGGTTTATAGTTCTTTAATCAGTTAATCTGAGCAAAAATAAAATCACCGTTTATTTTTTTCTTTGTCAGATTTATCATTTGTTTACTTTTTCGTTTGAGTTTATTATGGGGTTTTGGGACACGTTAAGTCGGATTTGCTTTTTGTAGGTGCTGAAGTCAGACTGGCTTTTTGGAGGCGCTGCTGTCAGACTTGGTTCAGTACTGACTTTCTGAGGTAATCAAGGCAGAGCCTGAGAATTGGGCACTCGTCGACACGGAACTTCTCTAACACACACACACACACACACGCACAGTCTTGTTTCTTCTGCAGCAGAAGGAACTTTCCCTCAGCTCGCCCTCAAAAGGGATTCCTTGTCAGCCGGATCGTCAAAGGACACGCATGAAGTTTGAGATTAACAAGAACCTTAAGGGACAAAGAGTATGAGAAGCAGGAGCAGGATTTCCCTTCAGTCTTCAGCAGGATCAGAAAGACCTCGCCCAGCTTTATTACGTCGAAGGATTCCCGTCAATAGGATATCCAGCGATTATTTTCAACAGCATTCACGAGTGTTGGAGCTGAGCTGTTTAGCGCGCCTCATGGGCCAGTTCCCTGAGGAATTTGAGAGCTTTTGGGCCGCACTTGTAGACGAGCTGTTTCTCAGAGGCAAGGGTTGAAGGGCCCCTGTTGTGTAGTGATACCTGAAGGGGGAAGAGAGACACTCATTGTAACTACACTGTGAATTGGGATTTTAATGTGACAACGTCGAGCTTGTGTTTTATTGTCAGTGTGTGTGTAACTGCTGTCAGTGTGTGTGTTTGTGTAAGCATATATCAGAGTGTGTGTGTGTGTGTGCATGTGTAAGTGCTGTATCAAAGTGTGTGTGTGTGTAAGTGCTGTATCAAAAGTGTGTGTGTGTGTGTGTGTGTGTGTGTGTGTGTGTGTGTAGTTTTGAGATGTCTTTTACCTGGTCAGGTCATATAAAGAGAGCAGCTTATCTCAACATTTGTTTACCAAAATGAAAGAAAAACAACATAAATATCACTATGATAACACGAGGGACCATCACTCACCTAAGACCACGGGCGAAATTATCGTAAGAGAGGTTGGGCGTTGACCTCGGCCCCACATGTTGGCTACGGCACCAGGTATGACAAACCGGAAGGTGTTGTTTTCTCGGTCCTCCCACCTGATGTAGGAGGGATTGTAGTCTTTGTCTGCTAGAAGTCTGATCACAAACTCCCAGTTCTTTGGTCCTCGTTCTATAATTGGTCAAAAAAAAATACAAAACATTAAACGTTAAGTTAGCTTGTTATTTTTCCTACTACGTACAGTATATGATTTCCGTAATTTGTAACATGTATTAATTTGAGTTATTTGGAATGGGAACCCCCACCCCACCCCTCCATTGAGAAGAAGAAACAGCAAGGAAAGTAAAGAAAAGGAAAAGGGTGAAGAAGTGAAGGAAGACATCAAATGTTTATTCCCCAGAGTGGTATGGAGACGAGGATGTAACTTACCCCTCTTCCTGGACTTGGTGCGGATCTTCTTGAGGGCGTTGCAGGAGGGGCTGAAGGAAGGAACGACAGCATCTGGTGAAGACGCCGCCTCGGAGGAACTGTCGTCGAATATCATGGGTTCCTCTGAAGGGGGAGGAGAGATAGTGTAAGTCGGTGTTGAGGGTGGGAGAGTGTATAACGACATTATATTATTGTTGTTAACACACACACACACACACACACACACAAAACAACAGCAAACAGTAACTCACCAATTTTCAATTCAGGGACAGTAATAGGGCAGGAGATGGGAGCGGAGACGGGAGTCGAGTAGTGCGTATAGTTCTCATTGTATGTAGGCGCGATACTCTCACGACCTTCCACATGGTACTGCTGTTGAGTCTCCAGTTGTAGAAGATCCCAATTCTGCTCCTGGTGCAAAAAGTCATCCATCACGGTGAAGTCTTCTTCAGTGACCTTGAGACGGGATAGTTCCGGGGTGACATTTTTTTCAGAGAAATCCCCGTCAAAGTTGGAGTAGGAGTCACTACTCGGCGATGTTGCGTCTTCATATTCATAACTTGGGGTCCCGCTGGCTGAAGAACGAGAGAGTTAGGAAAGTCCTGTTATTATCGTCTATATATATCCTTACTCACAGCTGTTGAGGGCAGGGCGACAGAGATACTGTACGTTCACAGTTCTAATCACTGTGTTTATTGATGATGGTAAAAGCGATATACAGCACTGTAGTTATATATAGCAAGCTTCAATGTCCATGTGTGACTGAACGTGGAGGAAAGCAATGGTGAGGCCGGAGGAGCCAGATGAGGAGCAAATGAAAGACGAGGAAAAGAAGAGGAGGGGGGAGGAGCATATGAGGAGATGGAAGATGAAAAAAATAGTTAGAGGAGTAGGAAGAGTAAGAAGAAGGACACGAACATAGACCACACCATCACCTTTAATGAGCGAACACAACACTCACCTATCCCCGGCTGAACAAACAGCTGGCGCATTTCTTCAAAGAACACCCCGCCGTAGAGGGAGCCAAAGTACTTGCAGAAATCAAACTGACTGTACATAGAGAGTTCTCTCCCGGTCACGGCTAAGAAGACTGACAGGTCCACTTGTTGAAGGTCGATCCCATTACGGTAGCATACACTTTCGGCCCATTTAAAACACACCTGTTGGGGGAAATAAAAGAGATGTTAATATGGGTTAACGTTAGAAATTATACGTAAGGGGGAATCAGGAGAGAGAGAGAGAGAGTATTTCATGCAGGAAGGAAGCATCCTGTCCACTACTGTACGCAGATAACAACAAACACGGATTGTATGAATATATAATATTACTAACATATCCTGAATAAATGTGTAGAAAATGTTAAGTGGATGTTATCAGTTCCTAAGCATGCATATAAAAACATACTGAGTAGTAAATACATACATACTGCCTCAAACACACATACATTACACACACCTTTGTACGAACACACACTTTGGAAGACAGCTGGTGGACACCCAAATATCCAACACAGACATGCAGCGGAAGTAACGAGAGATACACAGACACTCACTAACAGACAGATGGCTACACTAACAGACAGATGGATACACTAACAGACAGATGGATACACTAACAGACAGACGGATACACTAACAGACAGATGGCTACACTAACGAACGGAGTAAGCTACACTAACAGACAGATGGATACACTAACAGACAGATGGCTACACTAACAGACAGATGGCTACACTAACAGACAGATGGCTACACTAACAGACAGATGGATACACTAACGAACAGATGGATACACACTAGCAGACAGATGGCTGCACTAACAGACGAATGGATACTGACAGACAGACGGATACACTAACGAACAGATGGCTACACTAACAGACAGATGGCTACACTAACAGACAGATGGATACACTGTAGACGAATGGGCTACACTAACAGACAGATGGCTACACTAACAGACAGATGGATACACTAACAGACAGATGGATACACTAACAGACAGATGGCTACACTAACAGACAGATGGATACACTAACAGACAGATGGCTACACTAACAGACAGATGGATACACTAACAGACAGATGGCTACACTAACAGACAGATGGCTACACTAACGGAACAGATGGCTACACTAACAGACGAACGGATACACTAACAGACAGATGGATACACTAACGAATTAAGATGGATACACTAACAGACAGATGGCTACACTAACAGACAGATGGCTACACACTAACAGACAGATGGCTACACTAACAGATGAACGGATACACTAACAGACAGATGGATACACTAACAGACAGATGGATACACTAACAGACAGATGGATACACTAACAGACAGATGGATACACTAACAGATGGCTACACTAACAGACAGATGGCTACACTAACAGACAGATGGATACACTAACCTGCAGACAGACGGATACACTAACAGGGCAGATGGATACACTAACAGACAGATGGCTACACTAACAGACGAATGGATACACTAACAGACAGATGGATACACTAACAGACAGATGGCTACACTAACAGACAGACGGATACACTAACAGACAGATGGATACACTAACAGACAGACGGATACACTAACAGACAGATGGATACACTAACAGACAGATGGCTACACTAACAGACATGAATGGCTACACTAACAGACAGATGGCTACACTAACAGACTTTCAGATGGCTACACTAACAGACAGATGGATACACTAACAGACAGATGGCTACACTAACAGACAGACGGGCTACACTGGCACAGACGGGCAGCTACACTAACAGACAGATGGCTACACCTAACAGACAGATGGATACACTAACAGACAGATGGCTGCACTAACAGACAGATGGCTACACTAACAGACAGATGGCTACACTAACAGACAGATGGATACACTAACAGACAGATGGCTACACTAACAGACAGATGGCTACACTAACGAACAGATGGATACACTAACAGACAGATGGCTACACTAACAGACAGATGGCTACACTTACAACAGACAGATGGCTACACTAACAGACGAATTGGCTACACTAACAGAACAGATGGATACACTAACGAACAGATGGATGCACTAACAGACGATGGCTACACTAACAGACAGATGGATACACTAACGAACAGATGGATACACTTACTAACAGGCGGGTGTGGCTGCACTAACGAAGATGAATGGATACACTAACAGACAGATGGATACACTAACGAACAGATGGATACACTAACAGACAGATGGATACACTAACAGACAGATGGCTACACTAACAGACAGATGGCTACACTAACGAGCAGATGGCTACACACTAACAGACAGATGGCTACACTAACAGACGAATGGATACACTAACAGACAGATGGATACACTAACAGACAGATGGCTACACTAACAGGCAGATGGATACACTAACAGACAGATGGCTACACTAGCAGACAGATGGATACACTAACAGACAGATAAGCTACACTAACAGACAGATGGCTACGCAACAGACAGATGGATACACTAACAGACAGATGGCTACACTAACAGACAGATGGCTACACTAACAGGAGCAGATGGATACACTAACGAACAGATGGATACACTAACAGACAGATGGATACACTAACAGACGAATGGATACACTAACAGACAGATGGATACACTAACAGACAGATGGCTACCAGATGGCTACACATGGCTACATAACAGACAGATGGATACACTAACGCAGATGGCTACACTAACACAGATGGATACACTAACGACAGATGGCTACACTAACAGACAGATGGATACACTAACAGACAGATGGATACACTAACAGACAGATGGATACACTAACAGACAGATGGCTACACTAACAGACAGATGGATACACTAACAGACAGATGGATACACTAACAGACAGATGGATACACTAACAGACAGATGGATACACTAACAGACAGATGGATACACTAACAGACAGATGGATACACTAACAGACAGATGGATACACTAACAGACGGGATAC
>NW_024740202.1:651076-806076 GCF_018991925.1 Homarus americanus | reverse complement strand
ATGTATGTATGTATGTATGTATGTATGTACGTATGTATGTATGCCAACAGAGACCGACAGAGACAGACACTAAAACATTCTTGAAGTGATAAGTTGCCCGGCGTCTTCTATTGCACCATGATGACACAAGCAGTCTCTCTCTCTCTCTCTCTCTCTCTCTCTCTCTCTCTCTCTTTGTCTCCTTCTCTGTCACACACACGCTGCTCTAGCTGGGTGATATCATAGCTGTTGCCACCTTTGTCACGAAGCTGGAAATACCATTAGTTTATTATTTAACAGGATGTTGTTGTGTGTGTGTAGTTTATCGCTCAAGTTGTCAACAGGGGGAGGGTCCTTGGTCAGATAGATAGATAGATCACCACAACTCCTGTTCCTTCTCAACAGGGGGAGGGTCCTTGGTCAGATAGATAGATAGATCACCACAACTCCTGTTCCTTCTCAACCCGGAGACTCAAACCCGTAGTCTCTGAATTAAGTGACAGATGCATTATTTTGTCCACTGAGCTGGTGACAGAATCTGTGTTACCGACTGTACATTATGCATACAGACAGTGCAGGTATATAAACAATGTACATAGAGAGTGCAGGAATATAAACAATGTGTATAGATAGTGCAGCTATACACATTATGTATATAGACAGTACAGGTAATAATAATAATAATAATAATTAAAAATTTATTGAAAGAGCATGGCAGCCGGAAGGCTGAAAATATAGTTACATAATTTGGGAATGGGTCACTTGATTTACAAACAATACACAAGTAACATAATTGATACAAATATGATATATCATAACTAAGTCGGGAGAAGGTCATACTACAGGGCATTTCAACATATTGACAGTGCAAAAAGTAAGATTGACAGGGAGTGAATACACTGCTTGATTACAAGTTATTGATAATTTTTACAATGGTTGGGACTGGGCTGTTCTTATAGCGATCAGTTCGTGCTCGTATGGGCTGGATGCGGTTGTGGTGTCAAACAGCTATTCTCGGACGAGGGATCTCTGGTGGTAGTAGGAGCCGGTGTCGAGGATGGTGCAGAAACTTCTTACCAAATTTGCAGATGAGGTCGTGGTGATGGTCAGAGAGAACCGAGAGGGTCAGTGTGTTGAGCGCTTCTTGATATGTGGAGTAGGAAGGGAAGAGAATTATCTTGCATGCCCTCTTTTGCACTTTTTCTAGGTGTTTACGTTGTATGGCATTTAGGGAGGAAGACCAGGTGGGGGAGGCATAGGTGAGCTTGGGAAGTATGAATGTTGAGTAAACACTGAGGAGCTCGGGTGCAGGAACTCCAAGGGACTTGAGTCGGCGGAGGAGGTGGAGACGGAAACTGGAGGATTTGACAACTTCACTGACGTGTGGTTTTCAATTTAGACTGTTGTCTATGGTGACGCCGAGGAGCTTAGTGGAGTCTACAACCTGGAGTGTGTTGGGACCTAAAGTAATGGAAGGGGGTGGGACAACGTAGGAGGAGAGGTTGATGTTCATAACCATGGTCTTGGTATGGTTGATGGTGACGTGGTCGTTGGTGGCCCAGTTTTGGAGACTGTTAAATAAATCCTGGAGGGCGGTATAGTCGGGAGCAGAATTGTTGACACTGATCCAGCGAGCAGGAGTATATAAACAATGTATTTAGACAGTGCACGTATACAAACAATGTATATAGACAGTGCAGGTATACAAACAATGTACATGACAGTGCAGGTATACGAACAATGTACAGTATATCGATAGTACAGACAAACAACGAACAGTGACAGTCAAAGCTCTATACACTTGTAAACAAATAATTAAATGAACTGTCACCAAGTTTTTGACTGAATAATTCATATTTTTTTCTTCCAAACACTAAAAAACAGTTTTGTTAACGTACAAAAAAATAATAATACTTGAGGTAGTTTTTAATTTAATTGTGAAACTTGCCTCCTACACAAGAGCCATACCCCAGTGTAATGTAAGCAATTGAACTATAGGTACACGTATTAAGACTCCAAACGACTTTTGCTGGGTCCTGCACACTCAACTGTACAGAGTGAATTTATCTGTCAGTTGAAGGTTCCCAGAGTGATATACATAACCTACAACAGTGTTATTAAAAGTAGTGATAAGTATAAGCTATTGATGTGATTGGTGGAAAATATGCACTTACTGAACTCTCTCTCTCTCTCTCTCTCTCTCTCTCAACAACAACACACCCAAATATTGTTGTACTGCCACATCCTTTTGCTTTGTTTCTCATTTGTGTCTATTTCTAATTTATTTGTAACTCACTCTTATCAGTCAACAGCTTGTGTTAAAATAAAGTGTAGCGTTTTCCTTGTTCACCTCTACTTAATTATATGGTTTATCCAGCGGCGTATTCTTAATGAATGCAAGGCAGGCATTGCAAGTAGAAAGCAAAATTTATTTTTAAATATTATCTTCAATAACACAGATTTAATTTTAGAGTCTTCACAGTTTTCACTCAGGAAAGTCAAGGAGACTCAACGTCTTTCAATGCTTGCACAAGGATAAGCCGCATGACCTCAGTGGACATATAGACGTAACCATCCTATCAATAACATGCTAAAATGAACTTTATTGTGTTGGACCATAAGGAATTTGAGCCATTTTAGTCGAATTTAATACTTTTTTCCCTTAATAAGCATGAAGTCTTATGTTATACGGTGATATTATATTACCTAAGAGTTGTTGTTCCATAAGAGTGGCTATTTAAAAAGGTTTCTGTAGATGTGATGGGTACAAATGCATGCACTTCGAAAACTGCATTCACTTGTCAAGAGGCTGTGTAGACCGGCGGAGGCTTGTAGTGGACATCTCCCCTACAACTACAACTGCCGTTTGTTGCTCACTAGCCGACCCCTCTTCGAATGCTCCAGCCTACGCCTCGTGGTCTAACGTCGGCAACCAGCGCCGCCTAACAAAGCAGAGGTCAACTATCAAGCCACGCCTGCCCCCGCTATATAAGACCTCACCTCGCCGTGACCTGCCCTTCTTCTACCTACAGCCGCCAGCAAGCAACACCTCCTCTGAGCACGCTCCCTAACCAGCTCTCTACTCCACGCTGCCATCTCCGAGCACCAAGCTGCTTTGTACAGTCACCCAAAAAAGTCCTGTCCGCGAACCACGAACCCCGAGATTCAGACTCGTGAACCCGAAGCAGTAGCCACTGATACATTATTCTGTCCATAAATGCTTCGGATTCAAGAGTCTGAATCTCGGGGTTCATGGTTCGCGACAGGATTTTTTTTGGGTGACTGTACATCCAATACAGTATATATATATACAGAGCGCATTGTGAGTTTCCTTTCTCCAACCCATCCTGAGTGTGAACCAACATCTCGAAACCCCACAGGCTCTCCGTCAGCTGGAGAAAACTGTCCACATTATTATTTATAATATTTCTAAATAACCCAACAGTTATAGTTTTTTTTTCACTTGGGAGAGCTATTCAGTTTTATGTTTTACTTGAAATAATAATCGGATCATATAAATAAAAATATTTACTAATTATTATTTAAATGTTCATCACTGAGATCACTGGCAACTTTACAGAGGATCAGCGTTGTGCATGATGCCTCGTCATTTTTTTTAACTATACTTTCTTTCTAAATTACTGTAGATCACACTGAAAGCTTAATATTCTTTTGCCGTAAGTATTTGTGCACCCATTATTTAATGATTTATAAGACAACCCTTATTTAGAGAAAGGCCATAGCCTACTTAATATTTGATTTAATAACTGTTGTATGTGGTGTTCTGAAGGGCCTCGTCAGTGCAGCCACGGTACGCCACTGGGTTTGTCGTGTTGTTGGTGACAAACAAGATGGGATGAACGAGATATTAATTCCTTTCCTGTTTATTTCTGAATTTATAAGTGAAACGAAAACAAATACAAATGAGAATTAAATTAAAGTAAAGAGATTCCAATTCCTTTCGTGTTTATACAAATTGTACAATGAACGAGGGTAAATTCAACTTTAACTTAGCATACGATTAAGGTAAAGAAATTCCAATTCCTTTTAAAGTTAACTTAATAAGTTATAAGAGAATGATGGCCAAATTGAGTTACAATATACACTTTAACAACGTCTCTCAAAAGGTAAACAAAAGAGTCTTGAAATAAAACATTACATTTATGTATACTTGAGAGTGGTGTATATAGAGAGAGAAAGAGATAGAGAGAGATAAATGAGAGAAAGAGAACAAAGTCATTTAGAGAGACTTAAAGGTAAGTAATACACTTATTTGTACTGTCGACGGCGGGGTATTTACAGTAATAATAATAATAATAATGATAATAATAATAATAATAATAATAATAATAATAATAATAATAATAATAAAAGTAGTATTGGTATCACCTGAGATGGTAAATAAATACATGTGTAAATAGTATGTAAATGTGTAAATAATGTGTTAATTTGTAAATATTATGTAAATGTGTCAATGAGAATGGCCTGGCCCTGTCTGGCAGTGTGTTCAAGGAGTGGTCGGATGTAATGCACGTTTCACGACGTTGACGACAAAAACTAACAACACAAGTGAACCGGAGGCTCCTACTGGACTGCCTCACCCGGATCAGGGGGTTCTGTTGGTGGTAAGGGGAGTGGAGGGGCGCTAGCATTAACCCAGCACCACCTGATTGTCGCAGCTATGGTTGTTGGTGTTGGGAGAGAGGCGTTGGGATACCTCTGTGGAATCCAGGAAAAAAATCACAAGAAAAAAAGGCACGGAAAAAACCTAACCTAACCTATCCTAACCTATCCTAACCGGGCAGTGGAGTGATTTATTGTGATGGCAGGAAACGTCGAGCCACGGCGTTGAGGAAGTGATGAACAAATTTCTTTCCTGTCTGAAAGCACAGGGATTCCCGCCGTGTGGGCAGTCTCTAATTAAAGGAACAATGTCGTGGTCTTTGAACAATTGAAGGGCCTCGTTGTCTTTATCCCTAAATTCGCAAATTACGTCTCTATAAGACCGGTGACAACCTTCACACGTCATGATGAAAATGAAACTGCCACATTACCGCTGGGAAGACAAACTAGTGTGCGCCTAGGAGCCTAATTATCTACAAACGAGACATTTGCAAAACAAGTGAGTCCCATATCAGAACTCACAGATGAAAATAAAGTAAGAAAATAAACACTAATACAAATAACTCGTTTGCGGGTTAGTCCTAACCTAACCTTCACCTAAACCAGTGGTTCTCAACCTTTTTCATTCCATTCCTCCCTTGAGGAATTTTCAACATCCTCGTGGCCTCCACTGTTTTCGTGATGGTATCCCAGGCCAGACTGAGATTATTCCGTCCTATCACCACTTGCAAAGGGATGACACACGGACACGTACTGAACAGGTCAGTTGAGCAGCTCGGTCCAGCGCCTGTCACACAGACAGGGACTGGACCTGTGAAATCTTAAATAATCCGTAAAAAAAAAAAAAAAATAGCACCAGAGTTTGTAAATATTAAAATTGTATTGTCGTTATTATTGAACAAAATGACACAAAAGAATGAAAATTCTCTTCTGCCAAGTCAAAATAAGTAATACAGGTTTTGTTTAATTCAGATTCCCAACATTATTTGGAAACGTACAATTTATAACAGCTCGGTGTGGCTCCCCTAAATTCTTGCCGTGGCTCCCTTGGGGGCCATGGCCCCCAGGTTGAGAACCACTGACCTAAACCAACCTTTACCTAACCTAACCTTAGCTAACCTAACCTAACCTTAACACGCCTTACCTAACCTAACCTAAATTTAAAATGCATAATAGTGTCATCCTAAGTTTCGTTTATATATCGTCAACAGATTTATAGATATGTTGGAGAAACGATTATAAAAAGTTGGTTATCTCTGCGAATGTATTTTTTAAAAGGGAAATTAACATTTTTCTAGAGAACTTAATTGTTTGTTATGTGCGTTTCAGCTTTCTCAGGTTAGGCTAGGTAAGGTTAGGTTTTGTTAGGGAAAGACACATTTCACTAATTTTGCAGCAAAAAGAAACACCCTACTGAATGTATCGGATAAAAAACCATTGAGCATAATTATTTTTCTGAGAAAAAATGCTTTACCACTTAATTTTTACCCCCTTTTTTTATTAGGTTTGGTGAACTTAAATTAGGTTAGGTATTATTTAACTCTGAGTCATGGGTCCTTATTGGATACTTGGCAGAATAACTTGTTGTTACTTGGTCCTAGCAAAGGCGGAGTCCAGGCAAAAATGTTCACTTGACCTCATAATTGGCTTTTATTAATGATGGACATCTACGGCTATACCACATTAATAAGCTCTATCTGCAAGTTTCCTCAGCCATAAAAAATATTTTTACCATAAATGTGGACATTAAAAACCTTCTGTTTTGGTACAAATTACTTGAAAAGCTGTAAGAGGACAAAAGCTGCCTCTCTCCCATCCCGAGGCCAAACACTGTAGACACCCAAGCCTCTTCTTATCGTAATAATGTGAACTTACAAGACAAACTGTAATGTCGTATTTTAGTATGTTGATGTACAAAAAATTTTCTTCATTATTCTATGATAAAACAAGTCTAAAAAGCTTTATTACAACATTTATTATTATATTTTTTTATGCAATCGGGAAATAGCGACGTTTATATCCGGGATGAGCGTGTTACAGCATTTCCTTACCGGCTAGATTAAGGGCTCCCTTACTGTACAGAGTCTGCAGCCAAATATTTGTTTTGAGTATACCGATTGGAGACTGTAAGTCCAGTTACAGGGTAAACAAAGAGATACAGTCCCGTAAATGTTTTTTAACATGCGACTCCAGGTCTCTCTCTCTCTCTCTCTCTCTCTCTCTCTCTCCTAACGATCTCATGCTCTTGAGGAAAATATCACATGGGTGCTGGTGGTCACGACACCCAGCAGGTTCGTTTTAGAGCTAGAGGTCAATACAAACCTTTCCTAGAGCTGGTAATCGCCCCCAGCAGCATGTCAACAGTAAGACTTGTAAATAATGAAGATCTATGAAAGTCTGTCTCACTGTGCTGTGTTAGTCTGTCTCTCTGTGCTGTGTTAGTCTGTCTCTCTGTGCTGTGTTAGTCTGTCTCTCTGTGCTGTGTTAGTCTGTCTCTCTGTGCTGTGTTAGTCTGTCTCTCTGTGCTGTGTTAGTCTGTCTCTCTGTGCTGTGTTAGTCTGTCTCTCTGTGCTGTGTTAGTCTGTCTCTCTGTGCTGTGTTAGTCTGTCTCTCTGTGCTGTGTTAGTCTGTCTCTCTGTGCTGTGTTAGTCTGTCTCTCTGTGCTGTGTTAGTCTGTCTCTCTGTGCTGTGTTAGTCTGTCTCTCTGTGCTGTGTTAGTCTGTCTCTCTGTGCTGTGTTAGTCTGTCTCTCTGTGCTGTGTTAGTCTGTCTCTCTGTGCTGTGTTAGTCTGTCTCTCTGTGCTGTGTTAGTCTGTCTCTCTGTGCTGTGTTAGTCTGTCTCTCTGTGCTGTGTTAGTCTGTCTCTCTGTGCTGTGTTAGTCTGTCTCTCTGTGCTGTGTTAGTCTGTCTCTCTGTGCTGTGTTAGTCTGTCTCTCTGTGCTGTGTTAGTCTGTCTCTCTGTGCTGTGTTAGTCTGTCTCTCTGTGCTGTGTTAGTCTGTCTCTCTGTGCTGTGTCTGTCTCTCTAGCTGTGTTAGTCTGTCTCTCTGTGCTGTGTTAGTCTGTCTCTCTCTGTGCTGTGTTAGTCTGTCTCTCTGTGCTGTGTTAGTCTATCTCTCTGTGCTGTGTTAGTCTGTCTCTCTGTGCTGTGTTAGTCTGTCTCTGTGCTGTGTTAGTCTATCTCTCTCTGTGCTGTGTCTGTCTCTCTGTGCTGTGTTAGTCTGTCTCTCTGTGCTGTGTTGGTCTGTCTCTCTGTGCTGTGTTAGTCTGTCTCTCTGTGCTGTGTTAGTCTGTCTCTCTGTGCTGTGTTAGTCTGTCTCTGTGCTGTGTTAGTCTGTCTCTCTGTGCTGTGTTAGTCTGTCTCTCTGTGCTGTGTTAGTCTGTCTCTCTGTGCTGTGTTAGTCTGTCTCTCTGTGCTGTGTTAGTCTGTCTCTCTGTGCTGTGTTAGTCTGTCTCTCTGTGCTGTGTTGAGTCTATCTCTCTGTGCTGTGTTAGTCTGTCTCTGTGCTGTGTTAGTCTGTCTCTCTGTGCTGTGTTAGTCTATCTCTCTGTACTGTGTTAGTCTGTCTCTCTGTGCTGTGTTAGTCTGTCTCTCTGTGCTGTGTTAGTCTGTCTCTCTGTGCTGTGTTAGTCTGTCTCTCTGTGCTGTGTTAGTCTATCTCTCTGCTGTGTTAGTCTGTCTCTCTGTGCTGTGTTAGTCTGTCTCTCTGTGCTGTGTTAGTCTGTCTCTCTGTGCTGTGTTAGTCTATCTCTCTGTGCTGTGTTAGCCCTATCTCTCTATGCTGTGCTAGTCTGTCTCTCTGTGCTGTGTTAGTCTGTCTCACTGTGCTGTGTTAGTCTATCTCTCTGTGCTGTGTTAGCCTATCTCTCTATGCTGTGCTAGTCTGTCTCTCTGTGCTGTGTTAGTCAAATATAATATTAAATGTTGCGACCCGTGGTAGTGGTGGTGGTGGTGGTGGTGGTGGTGGTGGGGTTAAACTTTCTAGATTATTTCATCTGGAGATTCACCAACCTAACGTTAACCTAACCTACCCGTATCTAACCTAACCTAAGCTAACCTAACCTACTACAGCATATTATACAGTGTGTGGTACAGTGCGACATGATTATACAGTGTGTGGTACAGTGCGAGATGACTATACAGTGTGTGGCACAGTGCGAGATGATTATACAGTGTGTGGTACAGTGCGAGATGATTATACAGTGTGTGGTACAGTGCAACATGATTATACAGTGTGTGGTACAGTGCGACATGACTGTACAGTGTGTGGCACAGTGCGAGATGATTATACAGTGTGTGGTACAGTGCGAGATGATTATACAGTGTGTGGTACAGTGCGACATGACTATACAGTGTGTGGTACAGTGCGAGATGATTATACAGTGTGTGGTACAGTGCAACATGATTATACAGTGTGTGGTACAGTGCAGAGATGACTATACAGTGTGTGGCACAGTGCGAGATGATTATACAGTGTGTGGTACAGTGCGAGATGATTATACAGTGTGTGGTACAGTGCGACATGACTATACAGTGTGTGGTACAGTGCGAGATGATTATACAGTGTGTGGTACAGTGCAACATGATTATACAGTGTGTGGTACAGTGCGACATGATTATATAGTGTGTGGTACAGTGCGACATGATTATACAGTGTGTGGTACAGTGCGAGATGATTATACAGTGTGTGGCACAGTGCGAGATGATTATATAACGTTATTACTCAAGTTTTCCTTGTACTGCATGATGTTTCTTTCTGTGTGTGTGTGTGTCACTGAGCCTGACAACAAGTGGCACACAGACACACACTGTACAGTATTAATATTTTGCTGTCATTCGGAGTATGACGATCATCCAGTGATAATACAATACCATGAGTCATGAAAGCCATGTATAGGTCACGACGCTGTTCTCTGCATTTTTCCTGTATCTGGCGGGCAACAAAGATCATGTCAGCGGTGCCACGTGATGGTCTAAAGCCACATTGAGATTCTGGGAGGAAGTTTTCCGCCCTAGGTAGTAGTCTGTTTAGGAAGACTCGGGCGATAATCTTGTCAGATACGGACAGCAGCGAGATCCCACGGTAGTTGCCATAGTCCGGCAGGTCTCCTTTGTTCTTATAAATATTGACGATGGAAGTGTCTTTAAGAGCTTGGGGGGTTCCTCCTTTTCCCACATATTCTCCAGGAGAGAGCTTATGTAGGAATTTAGTATTCTTGGTGGGCCATTATCTCTGATACTAAGTATTTCCCCCAAAAGAATATCACCACTGAACATACCATAAAAAAACGGCCTAAAAAACTGTTTTATGCTAAAATCGTCCGCCGGTGTTATCTGGTATTATTTTTGCCCTGTCCTTAGGTACAGACACAGTAGTCAACTAATGTTATGCTGTTGTAATATCTTGGCAGTGAATGGATGAGTCTGTCTTGTTACAGGTAGTGTCACCGCTAGCCAATGAGAATGCAGACATTTTAAACAGCAAAATCATGTAAAGATGGTATATTACTACATACTATTGTGAAGAATTTCATTATATACCTAACAAACATACTTAGATATGGCAGAAAGGGTGGAACAAGCTTAGCAGCTTTGTAGTAAGTGCTGGAACTCTGGAAAGTTTCAAAAGGAGGCTAGATAGATTCATGGATGATAGAGAGTGGTAGTAACTCTCGACAAGAGCTGCCATGCACAGGCCAACCGGCCTATTGCAGACTCCTTATGTTCTTATGTAATCTCTTGGCAGATGTGATGCAATGTGTTTGTCTTGGTTGTAAGGGTGTCGTCACTCAGTCTGGCCAGAAGGAACAGCGACATCGAAGGTTATGTTGGTACAGTAAAGAGAGAAAAGGCGATAGCAAATGAGCAGAGGTTAAGATGAAAAGGGCGGTATCCAATGAGCGGATTCCCTCATACCCTTTTCCCGCCCGAACAACACCACAGCAGCGATTGCATCACATGGTGCAACTCTCTCATTGGTCGCGTCCCTCCACGCCCCCGCTCACGCAAGCAGATAAATGTCCCTTGTTAAATCATATACCAGGAACGTTTACTACTAACCCAGAGTATTTAAAATAAAAATAAATCGATTCATACACATACAACAAATCGTAGGTTAGTATTAATTTAGAAATACTGCTGAGGTTGTTTAATCCTCCACCAAGGCTAAACTTGAGCCAAATGAGTCAAAAGGCAGTTCGTTTGAGTCGCTTCAATTGGATACTGTGTTGACCATGACCGTTCGTGGAAGACCTGTTCCTAGACGCTAGAAGGAAAATTGACGTTTAGCACGTACTGTATGTGTGTGTGTGTGTGTGTAAATTAATAATAATAATAATAATTAAAGGTTTATTGTAAGAGCATGGCAGCCGGAACATAAGAACATAAGAACGTAGGAATGGAGGAAACTGCAGCAATGAATAGAAGACTGGCAGTGTGGTAGAAAGGGATTCTTGATGATCTACTGGAAGCAAAAACACTGCAGGAGAGTCTAAAATTCATAGGAGACGGAAAGTAACACACAGAGAATGTTGCCAGAAAGTTTGGAAACAATATGCGTGATACCATCATACAGTCAACTGAGGGAACAACGCAGGGGGAC
Source organism: Homarus americanus (assembly GCF_018991925.1). Lineage (NCBI taxonomy): Eukaryota > Metazoa > Arthropoda > Malacostraca > Decapoda > Nephropidae > Homarus > Homarus americanus. The sequence continues at coordinate 794,875 of NW_024740202.1, read as the reverse complement.
CCTGTTGCAATGACAATGTACGCAATAGGCCTATCCGTGCTCCAACACACAATAAAATTTGAAACAACTGAGGTCAAGCAAGTGGCGTATGCTGACGACCTTACAGGAGCAGGAAAAGTGGAGGACCTCAGAAAGTGATGGGACCTGATAACATCAAATGGTCCACAAATTGGGTACCACCCAAACGCCAGCAAGTCCTTCCTCATTGTGAAGCCAGAACATTATGAACGGGCACTGGAGGTGTTCGGTGGAAGTGAGGTCAAAATAACAAAGGATGGCCAAAGACACCTAGGTGCAGTAATCGGCACGACGGACTTCCAAGACCGAGTACGTAACGGGAAAGGTGAATGAGTGGGTTAGGGAAATCCAAGCTCTGTCTGATATTGCTAACACAGAGCCACATGCGGCTTTTGCGGCATTCACCGATGGGGTCAAGCATCGCTGGAACTACCTGATGCTCACTATCCCTGATATCGGACCCCTCCTCCACCCTCTGGAAGAAGCTATCAGCGTAAATTTCATTCCCGAATTAGTGAAACACCTTCACTTAACCCCAGCTGAAAGATCACTCCTTGCACTACCACCGAGGCTGGGAGGAATGAGATTGACCAATCCAACTCACGGCAGCCCTCACTAACTACACAATAGCTCAGAACGCAACTGGTGAGGTGGATACCAGTGAATTAAACAAGATTCGAAGGTCCATTATGACAGAACGACAGCACGGCCAAAGTGATAAGTTGCAGCAACTGATGCTGCAAGTACCAGAGAATTTGAAAAAAAAAGTAGCTATAGCGCAGGAGGTGGGCTCCTGGAACTGGTTAACTACGTTACCGATAAGGGCAAATGGTTTCAGTCTCAATAAACAAGAATTTACAGATGCCTTTGTTCTAAGGTACAGTAGGCCAGTGGAAGGTTTGCCCTCCCAATGCTTGTGTGGCTCTTTCTATGACGTCGATCACGCCATGGTGTGTAAGAAAGGGGGCTTCATATGCATGAGGCATGACGAAGTAAGGGATCTCACAGCAAATATGTTGAAGGAAATCTGTCGTGATGTCAGGGTAGAACCGACCCTCCTTCCATTGGACGGTGAGAATTTCCAACATAGGACTTCAAACACATCCAACGAAGCCTGTGTTGAAGTCAGTGCTCGAGGATTCTGGACGCGGGGACAGCGAGCCTTCTTCGACATCAGGATATTTTATCCCATGGGTTTCTTTTAGTTTAACAATTTTATTGACAAAGCTTGTAGTACAGTTTGCCTATTCTGAGTAATTCAGTCAGGTCTTGACACTGAGGGTGGTATACCTTCTCACTGCCACACAGGACAGAGGTTCGTAAACAAAGAAATGGATCATATTCATTAACAGTATATATAGGTCAGATTCATGTGGGTGATGTCACTGTTCACTGCCATGCAGGACAGTGATTCATATGCATTTGACGTCATATTCTAATTGAAGACTAATCAGTGTGGGCTAGCATCAAGTTTTGGAGAGAGGTGCGTGGGGTAAGAGAAGTGAGAGGGAGAGAGAGGGAAATGATTGAGTCAGGGAAATGAGAGGAATAGAGAGAGAGAGGTATGAGTGGGTAAAGGAAGAGAGAGGGTGAGAGAGAGAGAGAGAGAGAAAGATATGTAGATGGTAATAGGGGATGTGAGAGAGATTATTAAATGGGTTGGGGGAATAGGAGAGGATGAGAGAGAGAGAGTCGAGAATTTCCCGGGGAGAGAGACGTTTCCCCATCACCTCTCACTTCTCGCCTCTCATCTCAAGGTCACTCACTCACTCTGACGTCACGGCACCATCCCCTCTCCTGTTGGGGGGTCTACCTGTATCAGCTGATCAATTTCAACACTCTCAGCTAAATAGCGTCAACACAGTGCCAGCTGATTAATTTACTCTATTTGCCTTACTTACCTAATGACCATACCACTAGAGGTGTCCATGCTAAGAATAAAGCCAGTGGACAGTGTAGGATCCCTCCATTGCTCTTGATAATTTTAGTCCTTAGGTCCTCAGTTTACTTCGATAATCGAGAAGATATAGTTCCGGAATCACCTTATCACCTTGTCAGCTGTCTGATGTCACACTGCCAACTATTATTATTATTATTATTATTATTATTATTATTATTATTATTATTATTATTATTATCACTATCACTATTAGTGGTAGTAGTGGTAGGCCAGTAGAAGGCTTGCCCTCCCAATGCGTGTGTGGCTCTTTCTATGACGTCGATCACGCCATGGTGTGTAAGAAAGGGGGCTTCATATGCAAGAGGCATGACGAAGTAAGGGATCTCACAGCAAATATGTTGAAGGAAATCTGCCGTTATATCAGGGTAGAACCGACCTTCCTTCCATTGGACGGTGAGATTTTCCAACATAGGACTTCAAACACATCCAACGAAGCCCAGTGTTGAAGTCAGTGCTCGAGGTTTCTGGACGCGGGGACAGCGAGCCTTCTTCGACATCAGGATTTTTTATCCCATGGCCGCATGTCACCGTAAGTTAGCTCTCGATGCTGCACACAGGAGGAACGAGAACGACAAGATAAGGGCATACGGGGAGAGAATTCAGAACGTTGATCAAGGCAGCTTCACTCCTCTGGTGTTCACAACCTCTGGTGGGATGGGACCAAGTGCAAGATGCTTCTACGCCAGACTCACGGAGGTGATATCCGAACAGAAGCAGCAGCCCAGAAGTTATGTTACAGCCTGGATGAGATGTCGACTGTCCTTCTCTCTCCTTAGGTCGGCTTTGCTCTGCCTCAGGGGAACGAGAGCATCGGCCCCAAAGCCGATTTAAATTACATATCCAGAAACACACAAACCTCCTCGATAGGTTTCGGTGCCGCTGTGTCTGGATGCTAATTTATCGTGGTGACTGTGCAAACCCCTTCAGTATGACATCTTGTCTTTCAACACCTTTCATGATTTAAGTTTAAGGTGATTGACTTTCTTTGATTTGCCTGTAGTCTGCTTAAAATATCATATTAAACCACACAATATACCAGACTTGTGTGGGGACTGTTGATAACTTTGGTTAGTCGCTGTCTGGGCCTAAGACAACAAACACATCTTAGAAAGCGTTGACTTTCGGCATAAGAAAAATATTTAAAATACGTTCTATTGTTATTAATTTTGTTACGTTTAATACAGATTTATCTCATTTCCATTTGTTTCCCGTTTGTTTGTTTGATTGTTTCACATAAGCAAATAAAGCAGAACAAACAATATAAACATTTATGGATACTCTTAGTCACCAGTTGATTGACACAACTTTGAGACATCGATGACGTAAGTGTTTCCAGGGTTAAGGAACTGTTTGGTCAGTTTTTGATGCATCAGACTCAATCTTCCAAAAACAAGCCTCTGTACGAACTAAAATATTTACATATAATCTTGTGTAATACATTGCCTTATACTTTATAATTAGAACAGATAAAAACAAAGATCTCTAAAGCTACATGTGTGGAGAAACGAATGAAATTGAAATTGAAATACTTTATTGACCATAAAACTATTACATCAAAAGGACAGGTAGTATACTGCTCCCACCCTCACCTTCTGGGGCTTACAAAAAGTTATAAATGTTATAACAGTGCAATAATTATTTTTACATCAATGAAATAGATCATTTTCACATGAACACTGTAGTACATTAAAAGAACAGACAATGTAATCTTAAACAAAGTTAAAGGCCAAACATAACCTTGGAGCAAAATTTTTATACATTGCAAGAATTATTTTAATCTTTCCATTATTAATCATCCAACAAACTTGTTTCTTTAAAGAAGTGATCTCACTGTTCCTGTATGGTGAGATTTGTTCACACCCTAATACATAATGTTGTAGTGTATGACTGTGGATCCCTAAGTTGACCCGCCCGCCCCTCCACTTATCTGCCAGTTATTTTGTATCCCAATCTTAGTCTCATTATAACAGTATCAACAGAAGGTAAGTTACTCCCGTCCGTTGCACTGGTGTTTTGTAAAACATACAAATAGTGCTGAAAACTTTCGCTACATATGGCCATCGCTTCTCCTCTTGCTTTCTCCCATTCCTCTCGTTTTCTTTTCATTTCCCTCTTTATCGTTCTAATACTTACATTGCTAACAATATCTATATACATCTTTTCTGCAGCTTTTTTGGCCAATTTGTAAGCCATTTCATTTAAATGAATTCCCACATGTGATGGAATCCATAGAAACTGCACAGTGGATTCCATTCTTGCAATGCTATGACCAGTCTGTTTCAGACATTAACAATATGAAAGTTACTTGGATTTTTACTCTGCAAGGCTTCCAATGCACTTGTACTATCAACAAAAATATATGTGAGAAACGAATGAGTAAAACACAACCAAACTCAGTCCGTTAAACAGTAGCACTGGGACAAGGTTAGGCCGACTCGCTCAAGTCTTGAAACTGCTTCGTTTCGCGGTTTCGGATTTATGAGAATGTCAACAGAGACCTCTAACAAGACAAGTCATACAGTACTGTCTCTGCCTTCGTGCCGAAAGTTTATCAACTGAAATTGGCGTGGTCTGCAAGGTATCGTCAAGTGTTCGTCAGTGTAGTCTAGTGTTTTAAGTCACATGAAGTGTTTGCAAGTGTCTCTAAGTGCTTATAAGTGTCATAAAGTATTGTAGTTATAAGTAGTGTACACGAAGGCTTATAGTCAAACAAATAGCCGGTGAGGTGACTGAAATTGATGAGGACTGAAAAAGTATCGTCAAGTATTTGTCAGTGTGGTAAAGTGTCATGAAGTGTTACATAGTGTTCATAAGTGTGGTAAAGTGTCATGAAGTGTTACATAGTGTTCATAAGTGTGGTAAAGTGTCATGAAGTGTTACATAGTGTTCATAAGTGTGGTAAAGTGTCATGAAGTGTTACATAGTGTTCATAAGTGTGGTAAAGTGTCATGAAGTGTTACATAGTGTTCATAAGTGTGGTAAAGTGTCATGAAGTGTTACATAGTGTTCATAAGTGTGGTAAAGTGTCATGAAGTGTTACATAGTGTTCATAAGTGTGGTAAAGTGTCATGAAGTGTTACATAGTGTTCATAAGTGTGGTAAAGTGTCTGAAGTGTTACTCCAAGTGGTCTTACGTTTCAAAAAGTGATTTTAGGTGCCGTAAAGTTTTCATAAGTACTGTAAAGTGATCACACGTATCATAAAGTGTTCGTAAGTAACGTAAAGTGTTTATAAGTGTTGCAAGGTGTTGGGGTTATGAAGTTTTATAAATTACGTGAAGTATTTATGTCTTGGAGACACTGATCAGCTCCATCGTTACAAGATTACTATTGATTTTTCCACAAGTTTAGTATTGCGACGTTAACACAGTGGATAAAGGAACTCTGTTTACCTCCTTTATTGTTTGTTTCTTATCGTAAACAGGGTAATTTCATTGTTTCGCGTCCATTTATTCAGCCCTGACTACTGCGCTGCGTTACCACATTTTGTACCCCAGCCCTCACACACTCCCGGGCTGTGTTCACGTGGAGGCAACTGTACCTATGACCACTGTATCCTGTATTGTTCCTATCTCAGTATGTCAGCCACACCCTTCAGTCCCCTTCACTAGTGCACGTCAGGTTTTGTGTAGTATGACAGCCCTGTGCTTGTTTACATTCGATAAAAGAAAATTCGCAATAGTAAGCATAATGCTAGGATACAGACACATCTGGCAAGTTAGTGACGCTGTACCCATACCGGAACACTCAGCATGTAAACTTTGTGATAAAACTTTAAAGCATACACTTGAACATTATATTATTGAATGTGACACTGTCAAAGACTTCAAGCCACCTGACTTATTGTATCAGGAACTATTTAATTACGACATTGAATCAGGAGTGCTTGAGAACATTCTTGCAGTCTATCCTAAATTTACTTATAATGTATATGAACCTCTGTCCTGCGTGACAGTGAGAAGTGATACCACCCTCAGTGTCAAGACCTGACTGAATCACTCAGAAGAGGCAAATTATACTCTAAGCCTTGCCAATAAAGTTGTTAACCTTAAAAAAATAGTAAACATACCATGGAATCAAATTAAAACAATATTAAAACAGTATTAAAACAAATATCTCAATGTAATGATTTGTGAAGTGTTTATATGACGAGCCCCTGTAAACGCACTAGTGAAGGGGACGGTACAGCACTTATCATCACTGTATCCAACACTACAATCTACTCCCTTATGAAAGCCCGCCGGATCCTTCTATCTTACCTGTGAATGTTAATCTTATGGAGTCCTCGCGCAGAGGATGTTAAGTGTAGTGAAGTTTCTGGTCCTAGAAATGCTCCCACCTTGGATTTACCACCTCCCGTCCCTCAACACATGCCGGGCCTCTCCCTCCACCTGACAACACCCACCCCCACACACACACTCACTCACACACACACTCACACGTTGCCTTTCCACTCCGTATTAACACATTTAAACTGTCCAATAAATGTTGTAGTTGATATACGCCAGGTTTGAAGGAGATGGTTTATTAACCCATAACGGCCGCACCACATGGAAACACCGCTTTTCCTCCGATCAGCCAAGTTAAGCAACGTTGGGACTGGCTAGTACCGAGGTCTGTACTTGGATGTCCCGGTGATCGGCTCGGAACACCAGATGTAGTTGTAGGTCATGGCTTTGTTGGGGGTCTCTCTGTGCTGACTGAAATTGTCTGGAATTACCCAAATAAAATATTAAAAGTGTCGCGTTGTATGAAGGAGTTTAGACCAGCTGGTTATGTGTCTTTATAAGTATATTTGACGACACCCTTAACACAATCAAGATGTTGTATAAAATGAATTTAGACGGAGGAAGTTTATGGTGACATTCTACGCTTGACAGACAGACAGGGAGATAGATAGATAGATAGATAGATAGATAGATAGATAGATAGATCGACAGTACAAATATCGTAGGACCAAGGACACCCGCCAGTCACCCAATACATCCCTGCCAGCGCCCCTGAACCCGCTCTGGACCTGAACTTAATTCAGAAAATCAACTTGCGTTAGAAATACGTTGTGGACGTATTTCTAAAGCAAGATGATTTTCGGAAATAAGATAATAAACGAGGAGGGAAATATTAAATAATTATGGAAGAAAGAACATCTGTGAGACACTGTAATGAAACACACTCTCCTGCTGGGATGCATCGAGATCCCGGCAAGCCGAACAACTGCAAACACACACACACACACACACACGCACACACACACACACACACACACACACACACACACACATACTCACCTAAAAATAAACCAAGCTTCTGGTATATCTCCTGGGATATCCCAAGTAGGTTCATCTTGGACTTTCCAATGTGTAAAAGTAATTGGACTTCCCCACCTTAACCCCAGAGTATTAGAGTGAGTCAGTCGGTCACATGACAAACACTACCAGGCACCACACTACACTGCACGGGGGTACACCACACTTCACTACACAGGGGCTACACCACACTACACTACACCACACTACACTACACAGGGGCTACACTGCACAGGGGCTACACCACACTACACTACACCACACTACACTACACAGGGGCTACACTACACAGGGGCTACACCACACTACACTACACCACACTACACTTCACTACACAGGGGCTGCACTACACTACACCACACTACACTACACAGGGGCTACACTGCAATACACCACACTACACAGGGGCTACACTACACCACACCACACTACACTACACAGGGGCTACATACTCGAGGTCACGTATTCCTTTCTACCAGACCTTGAGTTGAGGAACGTAGACCCACCTTTGCTATTCAAAACATCGCCTCGTTACCCGCTGATCAAGACTATGTCCCCCAAGACAATTTTGTACGTGGGGGAGTTTTGGGAGGAGTGTGTGTGTGTGTTTCTTTACAATGGAATACCCGAGGAAATGAGGGATCTCTTTTAGAGGAAATCAATTTTTATCTTTCTGGGGTTTTCCTTCCTTAAAAGTAACATTGCTCTAACGTACCAGTAACTGTGGCAGGTGTGGGTGTAGCAGGTGTGGGTGTGTTGGGGGCGGACAGGGGATGCCTCTATTCTTGCCACTCGCTCTTCCTGTTTCTCTCTGTATGTCTCTCTCTCTCTCTCTCTTTCTCTTAAATGGGCTTAAAGTTCATTATTGTTTATATACCTGTACTGTCGATGTTACTCTAATTAATCCTCCGAACCTGATATTATCCAAACCTGAACCTAACCTAACCCAACCTGATCTAATTTAGCGTAACATAACTTATCTTAACCTAACATTATCTAACTTAGTATCACTTAACTCAACTCATTAACCTAACCTAAAATTAACCTTCACGTTAACCTAAACTATCCTAACAAAACGTAACCTAGCCTAACCTAACATTACCCAACCTTAATGTAACCTTAACCTAACCTATTTGAACTAAGTCACTTAACCTACCTAACTTAATCTTCGCTAACTCTCCTAACTTAACCTAATAAAACACAACTAACCAACTTAACCTTACCTAATCTAACCTAACCTAACTTACCGCGTTAAGATATGTAGGCTACATGTCCACACTGATATACGTACATGTACACACTGTGATATGTGCAACATGTGCACACTGGACTGAGATATGTACAACACACCTACCCTCCACCCACCGCTCCACCCCACACACCTACCCTCCACCCACCACTCCACCCCACACACCTACCCTCCACCCACCACTCCACCCCACACACCTACCCTCCACCCACCACTCCACACACCTACCTCACACACCCTCCACCCACCATCCCACACACCTACCTCACCCACCACCCGCTACCCTCACCACCACCCACCTACCTCCACCACCACCCCGCACCTACCCTCCACCCACCCACACACACCTACCCTCCTGACCACCCACACACCTACCCTCCACCCCACCCACCCCACACCCACCCTCCACCCCACCACCCACACACCTACCTCCACCACCACCCCACACACCACCACTCCACCACCACACACACCTACCCTCCACCACCCCACACACCCACCCTCCACCACCGCCCCACACCTACCCTCCACCCCACCCCACACCTACCCTCCACCCACCACCCCACACACCCACCCTCCACCCTACCCACTACCTCCACCCACCATCGACCTTTACCGAGAGAACGTTTCTGTCCAGTAACAATAAATTAAACACTTTAATCTACTACTTGCCATTCGCTTGTCCTTCACTTATCCTTCACTCCTTCACTTATCCTTCACTCCTTCACTTGTCCTTCACTTGTCCTTCACTTATCCTTCACTCCTTCACTTGTCCTTCACTCCTTCATATCCTTCACTCTTCATATCATCACTCTTCATCACTTGTCCTTCACTTATCCTTCACTCCTTCACTTGTCCTTCACTTGTCCTTCTTATCCTTCACTCCTTCACTTGTCCATCAGTCGTCCTTCACTTCTTCACTTGCCCTTCACTCCTTCACTTGTTCTTCACCCGTCCTTCACTTGTCCTTCACTTATCCTTCACTTCTTTACTTGTCCTTCATTGGTTTTCCCCCAAGTATTATGTGTCCTCAAGTATTATCTCTCCCCAAGTATTATCTCTCCCCCAAGTATTATCTCTCCTCAAGTATTATCTCTCCCCAAGTATTATCTCTCCTCAGTATTATCTCTCCTCAAGTATTATCTCTCCCAAGTATTATGCCTCCTCAAGTATTATCTCTCCTCAAGTATTATCTCCCCCAAGTATTATCTCTCCCCAAGTATTACATCTCTCCCAAATCATTATCTCTCCTCAAGTATCTCTCTAGTATTATTCTCCTCAAGTATTATCTCTCCCCAAGTATTATCTCTCTCCCCAAGTATTATCTCTCCTCAAGTATTATCTCTCCCCAAGTATTATCTCTCCTCAAGTATTATCTCTCCCCAAGTATTATCTCTTCTCAAGTATTATCTCTCCCCAAGTATTATCTCTTCTCAAGTATTATCTCTCCTCAAGTATTATCTCTTCTCAAGTATTATCTCTCCCCAAGTATTATCTCTCCTCAAGTATTATCTCTCCCCAAGTATTATCTCTCCTCAAGTATTATCTCTCCCCCAAGTATTATCTCTCCTCAAGTATTATCTCTCCTCAAGCATTATCTCCCCAAGTATTATGTGTCCTCAAGTATTATCTCTCCCCAAGTATTATCTCTCCCCCAAGTATTATCTCTCCCCAAGTATTATCTCTTCTCAAGTATTATCTCTCCCCAAGTATTATCTTTCCTCAAGTATTATCTCTCAAGTATTATCTCTCCTCAAGTATTATCTCTCCCCAAGTATTATCTCTCCTCAAGTATTATCTCCAAATACCAAGTTAAACACGTTCACAGGCTCCCCACCCCCCATCTCTCTCCACTCCCTTCCTCCTTCTATTCCCCGCCTCTCTGCCCTCCCCCATCCCCCTCCTCCTCTCCCTCCTCCCCACTGTCCCAAGTCGTTCTGTTGTCAAGATGGCCAACACGAGACCTTGAAAGTGAGGACCGATATTCACTCACTAACTTACTCATGTTAATATTTGTCTGCGTTATGACTGTCTTTCAACAGATTAGCACACCCACAGGTACAGATATACACTACAGGTACGGGTACAGATACTAGTACAGGTACAAATAAAGATGCTGCTACTACTACTACTACTACAGAACGATAATGAGCTATTAGTGATTTTATATTCTTTGGTGAGCTCTGGAGAGAATGTTCCGAGACCAGCATCTGATGTGGGAGGGGCGGCGGTAACGTAGAGTAGCTGCTTCCATGTGGGTGGTGCTGCTGAGCCAACGTAGGCAGCATCAATATGTCAGCCTCGACCCTCTTACAATTTGTGTAAGTGAGGTAGAGATGCAAGTACAAATACAGGTACAGATACAAGTACAGGTACAGATACAAGTACAGGTACAGATACAAGTACAGGTACAGATACAAGTACAGGTACAGATACAAGTACAGGTACAGATACAAGTACAGGTACAGATACAAGTACAGGTTCAGATACAAGTACAAGTACAGATACAAGTACAGGTTCAGAAGTGAAAGTGTGCATAACAACACACACACACACTCTCCTTCCCTTCCCTTCTCTTTCCATCCTTTCCCCTCCTCCCTCCCTCCCTCCCTCTCTCTCAACCCTCTTTTTTCGAACTCTCTTTCCTTCTCCCTGCCTCACTTCTCACTGACCTTGCTGAGCCATCTCACAACACACACACACACACACGCACCGAAAGAGGCAAGTCATTTTATTTCTTGTTCCTTTTGTCCTCTTCACTACTGATCGGCTCGTTGGCACTGTTGGCAAGTACTGGCTCTTAATGTATCAACCCCAGTGTTGGTCAAGTCTGGTCTCGAAACAACCCACGCCAAATAATCTCTCTCTAGCAGCATGAGCAGCTCAACCCAGTTAAAACCCAGCCAGTTGTTTGCTCAGTGTGCACACATCCCCACCCGGCCAAAACCACAACAATCTGCCTTCTCCACCCCTCTCCCTCTCGCCTACACTTCCTACAGTCAGACTTCCCTCCTCATCTCATCCTTGATTCTCACACATCCTACCCTAGCGACCGCTTAACACCATGGCGGACAACTGTCAGTGCATCTGTTCTGACCCGAACCAGAAATGCACAAACTGTATATGTGTGAGAACCAGCCGCCGTTGTAGGGGTTGTAGGAAAGGATCAGCTGTCAGACTCCCTTGGGCAGGGATCCGTCACGGGAGGACGACGACATCCTGAACAGTGGTAGTGAGATCACTCAGTCTGGAAACGTTAAGCCAACAAGAGGAGATGTGCATGTGAAAGACACACAGTCATAACAGGAATGAAAAGATGGGGGAAGAGACAGAGATGTGGGTCAAAGAAGCCTACTCAGAAATTGCCCGGTGGTCCCCAACTAACCTCTTTGAACCGCCTAAATATGGGGCCATCAAAAATATGATCAGGGAGATGACTTGCCTCATATATAATTACCTGTACACTCACGACAAGTTACACTCACGACAGCTCCCTGGCCCCGTTAGCTCTCCATATACTGTCCACTACTGGCAATATTACCCCATCTATTCTGCCAGAGAACATCACGAAAGGAGTCAGTGCAAGGAAAATGTGTCAGCAACGAAAAGAAGACTGACATTGTGAGAGAATGGGGCACTTGGTGACCTCCTATCCTTGGCAAGAACACTGCAGGAGAGACTAAATTTCACAGGAGACGGAAAGCAAGTCACTGAAGATGCTACCAGAAGGTTTGGCAACAAGACGCTTGCTGGAAAAGTGTCCTCGGTGGTAAGATCTCTCGCGGAGGAATCTTCCGGTGGTGTACTGCTAATAAACAAAAAGACCTTAGAAACTGAAGGATAACCATTCCCCTGCAAGTGAAGGGGAAGGCATCAGGTCCCAGGGTGATTATGTACCTCCAAACGCTGTCATGCTCGAGAAAATAACAGGAGGGATAGTGTGAAAAAAAACAAACACTGAAGACACAGGGAAGTGCTGGCCCTTCAGGCCTGGATGCAAGAAAGCTGGCAACTTTTTGCTGCCATCACCTACAAGCTCTAACGGTCAGCCACCTCATCCCCCTGGACAAAAATCCAGGATGTAGGATCATAGTGGTGGGTGAAAATGTATAATGGAGGTAGTCAATGATGATGTCAGGGCAGCTGCTTGAAACCTGCAAGTATGTGTTGGCCAAACCAGGCTGGGGGTGATTTGCCATTCACGCCACATTTAAGCAGTGTGGTTGTGAGGCTGTACTCCTGGTTGACGGCTCCAATGCTTTCAACATAATCAATCGCAAGGCTACAATGCACATCATCAAGATCAAGTGTCCAAGCTTTACAATGTATGTTGAAAACACAGGAACACGATAGACCTCTATATAACAAGCTTTAAGGCCCTAAGAGGAGAACCACGCAGGGGGACCCAGTCGCTATGGCAATGTACGTACTAGGCCTATCCTTGCTCCAAGAGACAATAAACTATGAAACAGCCAAGGTCAAGCAAGTGGCATATGCTAATGACCTAACAGGAGCAAGAAAAGTGGAGGACATCAGAATGTGATGGGACCTGGTAACATCACGTGGTCCACAAATAGGGTACCACCCATACACCAGCAAGTCCTTCCTCATTGTGAAGCCAGAATACCATAACCGGGCTATAGAGGTGTTCAATGGAAGTGAGGTCAAAATTACAAAAGACGGGCAACGACACCTAGGTGCGGTAATTAGCATGAATGATTTCAAGACCGAGTACATAAAGGGAAAGATAAATGAGTGCGTGAAGGAAATCCAAGATTTGTGTGATATTGCTAACACTGAGCCACTTGCAGGGTTTGTGGCACTCTCCCATGGAGTCAAACATCACTGGAACCACAGATGACTATAAAAAAAAAGTAGAAGGTATGCCCATCCAAAGCGAGTGCGGCTCATCATACGACATTGATCACGCTATGGTGTGCGAGAAGCAGGGGGTCATATGCATGAAGCATGACTAAGTAAGGTATCTCACAACAAATATGCTGAAGGAAATCTGCCACGACGTCACGGTGGAAACTACCCTTCTTCCGCTAGATGGTGAGAATCTCCATTACAGGACTTCAAACACATCCAACGAAATCCGTGTGGACGTTAGTGCTCGAGGATTCTGGATGCGCGGACAGCGAACCTTCTTTGACAGTAGGACATTCGACCATATGGCCGCATGTCACCATAACCTGTCTCGTGAGGCTATACACAATAGGTGCAAGAACGACAAGAACAAGAAATATACCGAGAGAATTCAGAATCTGGATCAAGGTAGCTTCACTCCTCTGGTGTTTACAACATCTGGCAGGATACTTCTATGCAAGACTGGCCAAGGTGTTATCCAAACAGAAGCAGCAGCCCAGAAGTTATGATGCAGCTTGGTTGAGATGTCGACTGTCCTTCTCTCTGCTTAGGTCTGTATTTTTGTGCCTCAGGGAACGAAGTCTTCAGCCCCAAAGCCGACAACAGTCACAGAATTCATTCTTTATTCATTCTCATTCTTCTCCGTCCTCCTCTTCATTCGTTAGGCACGCTAATGCCCCTGTGTTTAAGCTCTGGCCCGGGTCAGAAGGGTGTCATCCAGCGTATCCTCCGGGTACTCTTGAATAACACTAGACAATAAAATTCACAACAAATTACCAAAGAACACACCAATCACCCAAACGGACAGCAATGCTGATAATTGGTGGAATTTATAAATAAATAGAACACTAAAATATATGAGTAGCAGAAAAGATAGTTTTTATTACTTTTCTTATATTAACAGGATCCGGTATTGAGTCACCATAGGTCAAAAAGCGTCGGCAGCCCTTTGACGTAAGCGCTTATGTCGGCCACGGCCAATCGTAAAGAAAAAACTAAACAGGTTGTAGCCCACCGCATTCCCCTATGACGTCAGAGCCTACGTCATGGCCGCAACCTGAGCCAATCTGAGTGACGTATTTGCACAACATAACAACACGATCCCAACCGATCAGTTGTTGTAGAGAAAGAGCTAATTGGGGTTGACGTTCTCTGACACGGCACCATCCCTGCCGACCCATAACGGTCGCGTAAGAGCGATTGGGGTTGACGTCACGACTTCACTTGACCAATCATGATGAAGGAAAGTGACGTACGCGCGAATTTTGTGAAGCACGTTAATTCCGTTTCCTGCCGGATGTCGGCCAAATGGATTTTTTTTAATACTCTTTTTGACTTGTACTTATGTGTTAGGTAAAGGAAAACAGAAGAGATGTATAGACGTATAAAGGAACTACGAAAGCACATCAGTCCAGAAGAATTCTTGGTTGTTATTTTTATTATTATTATTATTATTTTGGGACAAGCAGTAAGAGAGAGGCGGAGATGTACAGAACAGACGTATTTCAGAGATAGTGAGTTAAAGAGAGACAGACAGTGAGAGAAAGACAGAGACAGATAGTAAGCGAGACAGGGATAGTAGGAAAGAGACAGTGAGAGAGAGACTGAGTGAGAGACAGAAACAGTTAATGAGACAGACAATTAGTGAAAGACAAGAGACAAACATTACTGAGAGAGGAGAGAGAGATTGTTACTTAAGGATAAAGACAGCAACTTCGTAAGTGTGTAAAATTACCATCACCTCACGCAGCAACAACAGGGAGGTACTACCGCTTCATGAATCTCGAGGTGGTTCACTGTTTCGGATCAAAGTCACTTAGTCGAGACCTGCCTTGCCAGGAGCAACTCTCCTACCTTACTACTATGTAATTTTTGTTTTAGTTTTAATGTAATTAGTTAGGTAGTGATCTGAGTAGTGTTGTCAGATGTAATATGAAGTGGACAATTTGTTTCTTATATTATAAGAATAAGTTAGAAAAGATAATTCTGGCTTGGCAGCTCTTTTTTGGCACAGCCTTCCACTATGGGTGTGTGTTTGTTCCACACCTGCAATGTGTAGTCCACACCACTGCTACCAACATGTTGCTTACCAGTGTTACCAACAGCCGCGAGAAACATATTACTGTTGCCCACAGTAATGGAGTAGACGCAACTTACGCTGCCGTTCACCGCAAGTCATTCATCCCGGAAACTGAATGAATATTGTAGTGCCGGATTTTGAACGCTGTGCCGGAACAGTGACGTCAGAGGAAAAAGAAAGTTGAACACTTGAGGTGAACATGAACAGTAACTCAGGTCTCTAGTGAAAGTGGCGGTCATGATTTAAATGTCGGGTTAATGACATGTAAATAACTCAACTTTTTGTTACCTATTAATTATAAATGGGGAATAGGGACTATATGTGAGTTTTTCGTTTTTGTTATTCTCTTAACATCAAAAGAAATTCTTTTAGGCTGCGCCTGATGATCGGGCACCCCGGGTCAAACATTCTAACGCTTCCTGGGTTAGGTTAGGTTAGGTTAGGTTAGAATAACTTAGGCTACGTTTGCTTCGCTTAGATTAGATTAGGTTATGTTAGGTTTGATTAACCTAAGTTAGGTTAGATTAACTTAAATTAGGTTAGGACAGAAAGGGAAGAGGCACTAAAGTAATGGAGGAAACATCTGGTCAGAAGACCGAAAGTGAAAGTTCTTTAGAGCGACAAAAACAAATTTATAGCTGTTGTTGTTGATAGTAAAGGGGGAGGCAGTACAGGAACTGTTAATGAATTGGTGGAGAACATTTTTAAAGACTGAGAGTTAATGTTTGTGTCCTAATTGATGATGATAATAATAATATCCAAAGTAATAATAATAATAATAATAATAATAATAATAATAATAATAATAATAATACAGTAAAGTAATAGCAATAATAAATTGTAAAACCAAAAATTATGGTTGGCAACAAGAAAAGTTATTCAGTTGGAAAATATTATAGTGAAGACGTAATAGGACCTATCACCACCCTGTCTAGGCTTGAGTTGCTGGTCTCTCCCTCTGGTGACGTAAGTGAGTCACATGTCTTATAGGTTAGGCTGTCAAGGGGGCCACCTACAGGTCAGACAAGGTAAAGACGGTACATAGGAATAAGAGCACCCGTAGTTTTGGCTTAACCTAACTCAACCTAACTATAACCTAACCTAACCAATTATAATCTAACCTAACCAATTATAATCTAACCTAAACAAACCTAACTGAACCAAACCAAACCTAAACCAAGATAAGGTAAGCTAATGAGGTAGTTGGGAAATTGAAGTAATGAGGGAGAAGGGGGGAGTAAAAGGGGGAAGATGAGAAGAAGGAAGAAGAAAAGCAGTAAAAGAAGGAAGAGGATAAGAATAAGGAGAAGAAAGAGGAAGAGGCGAGGAAGAAGAAGGAAGAGGAGGAGGAGGAAGAGGAGGAGGTGGTTGACAGATGCCTCTTTTTACCTTGTTAGTCCGTCTTTCCAGGTGTTGAGTCACTCCGGCAGGTATAAACATCAAGGGCTGATAAACCATCATTGATTTAATAGTTTTGTGACACACTGTACTTTGTTGGCGTTATAATATATTACTTAATATTCAGGTAACATTAGAGAAGTGTGAAGTAAGAGCTGAAGAGGAGTGAGTGAAGATTTAATTCTTTAGGTGCACAGGGACCCAGTACACGACTGGTTAGAGACAGCAATACGTATAGCGAGCGCATTATTTGTCCTTGGAGTATGACCTTAAAACAGACGACAGAAACTTTTTCACTACTGTATGTCTGTTTGTCTGTCTGTCTGTCTGTCCTTCAGTAGTGCCACATCCTGTCGGTATTGCCAGAGGTACAGTTGCGAAAATGTGTTCCTAGGCCCCTTGTGGTAACCCGTCTCCAAACGGCACCGTCACAGTAGTAGTATCACTGTTTATAAATGAATGGGTATTGGTTGTGTAACGATGGACGTGATTGGTGGATAGGTCATATATAAGTTGGCGTTTGGAGACACGGGTTGCTACAGGGGGCGTAGGAACACATTTCGGCAACTGTAGGAGAGGTTGGCACAACACACCTGATTGGTGGAGTATTTAACCAAACCTTCTTTTTTATTGTTCGTTTGTCAGTTGTTGCTGGTTATTTTATCTGTCTGTATGTCTGTCTGTCCAAAATCATGCACATACATAGAGTGAACAGAAGTTTTTAACATCTCTCTCTCTCGCGAGTACATTCAGGTCCTGTTTCAATAAAACCAATTACAATACCTTCAGGTCCGGGGTCAGTGTCCAGATCCGGAGAGTATCAGGAGAAAGTTGCACGGCTCTGGGTGCCTTCTGGGAATTGTTGCAACACTTTGATGGTAGACGGTGTTGATGGTAGACGGTGTTGATGGTACATGGTGTTGATGGTAGACGGTGTTGATGGTACATGGTGTTGATGGTAGACGGTGTTGATGGTACATGGTGTTGATGGTAGACGGTGTTGATGGTACATGGTGTTGATGGTAGACGGTGTTGACAGTTTGCTTTTGTGTTCAAGAGTATGGATAAGACCTTTATTCTTCAGTTACTGTGCAGTCGTGTCTTAGGACATAATTACTAGAACATGGTGAAATACGTATGTAGATTATCCATAGGACATCCCTCACTACCAGAGTTCACAACATAGGGCATCCCTCACTACCAGAGTTCACAACATAGGGCATCCCTCACTACCAGAGTTCACAACATAGGGCATCCCTCACTACCAAAGCTCACAACATAGGGCATCCCTCACCACCAAAGCTCACAACATAGGGCATCCTCACCACCAGAGCTCACAACATAGGGCATCCCTCACCACACAGAGAGTTCACAACATAGGGCATCCTCACTACCAGAGCTCACAACATAGGGCATCCCTCACTACCAGAGCTCACAACATAGCATCCTCACTACCAGAGTTCACAACATAGGGCATCCCTCACTACCAAAGCTCACAACATAGGGCATCCCTCACCACCAGAGCTCACAACATAGGGCATCCTCACTACCAGAGCTCACAACATAGGGCATCCTCACCACCAGAGCTCACAACATAGGGCATCCCTCACCACATCCTCACCACCAGAGCTCACGAGCTAGGGCATCCCTCACCACCAGAGCTCACAACATAGGGCATCCCTCACCACCAGAGCTCACAACATAGGGCATCCTCACCACCAGAGCTCACAACATAGGACATCCTCACCACCAGAGCTCACAACATAGGGCATCCCTCACTACCAAAGCTCACAACATAGGGCATCCCTCACCACCAGAGCTAACAACATAGGGCATCCCTCACCACCAGAGCTCACAACATAGGGCATCCCTCACCACCAGAGCTCACAACATAGGACAACCTTCATTACCAAACCTCACAATTCACTTGATTTCTTGAACCTTTGAGTGAGAATGAGATTATACTTCCACCTCAAGACGCCAGGTAAAATTGACGTCACAATGGTGAAACATTTTTCTCTTGTAATATTAAGTGAACCCGGTGGTGTTTTCTCGTCTCTGATTTAGGGAAAAATTGCAGGTTTGAACTCTGAGGATCCAATCCCAGATTTCTATAGATATAAATCGGGTTAAAAAAAAATCGTACGAATCGAAATAGCCCCAACAAAATTTCACTTGAGTTTTTACCTCAACATTATTGTCCCTTGCCTGAGACATTGCTGTACTAGTTAATGGGAAAAAACTTATTACTTTACTAAAACGAATTCATGTACTTTTTACCTAACCGGTCATGGTAAGTAAAAAATTATGGCGGCATAAAAAATAATAATAAGCACAAGGTGGAAAAAGGTGTTGTCAGGAGGAAATTGTCACTGAGGATTGTAATTGTCACTGCTTGGACCCAATAAATAACTATACATGATTCTCTGACACAAGAACACAAACAAAGGCTGAAGGGAGCTGCTTCCTTCCTGGTGCAGCAGTACTCAGCAAAAGAGTTCCACAATAAACAAACTTTAGGAGTAGTCTTCACAAATAGTACAAAGCATAATGTATAGGACGCCCCCTGTATAGGACGCCCCCTGTATAGGACGCCCCTGTATAGGACGCCCCTGTATAGGACGCCCCCTGTATAGGACGCCCCTGTATAGGACGCCCCTGTATAGATCGCCCCTGTATAGGACGCCCCTGTATAGGACGCTCTGCATAGACGCCCCTGTATAGACGCCCTGTATAGGACGCCCCATAGACGCTCCTGCACAGGACGCCCCTGTATAGACGCCCTGTATAGACGCCCCTGTATAGGACGCCCTGTATAGGGACGCCCTTATAGACGCCCTGTATAGACGCCCCTGTATTGGGATGCTTCCTGTATAGACGCCCTGTATAGGACGCCCCTGGTAGACGCACCTGCTTAGGACGCTCTTCTGTATAGGACGCCCCTGTATAAGACGCTCCTGTATAGGACGCCCCGCATAGACGCCTCTGTATAGACGCCCCTGTATAGACGCCCCTGCATAGGACGCCCCTGCATAGGACGCCCTGCATAGACGCCCTGTATAGACGCCCCGGCATAGATCGCCCCGGCATAGACGCCCCGGCAGCAGGGGACGCCCCTGTATAGACACCCCCGTATAGGACACCCTGTATAGACGCCCCGTATAGATGCCCCCTGTATAGACGCTCCCAGTATAGGACGCTTCTATATGGGGACGCCTTTATGACGCCCCGTATAGACGCTCCTCATATAGGACGACCCAGTATAGACGCCCTGTATAGACGCCCTTGTATAGACGTGCCCTTGCATAGGACGCCCCCTGCATAGACGCCCCAGTATAGACGCCCCTGATTAGACGCCCTCTATAGGACGCCCCGGCATAGACGTGCCCTGTATAGACGCCCCCAGTATAGACGCCCTGTATAGACGCCCTTTGTATAGACGCCCCTGATTAGACGCCCTCTATAGGACGCCCCGGCATAGACGCCCATAGGACGCCCCTGTATAGACACACCCCGTATAGGACGCCCCTGTATAGGATGCCCTGTATAGGATGCCTCGTATAGGGACGCCCCAGCATAGGACGTTTTATATGGGGACGCCCCTATATGGACGCCCCTGTATAGACGCCCCTTATATAGACGATTCCAGCATAGGACGCCCCCTGTATAGGACGCCCTTGTATAGGACGCCCCTGTATAGGACGCCCCTGTATAGGACGCCCCAGTATAGGACGCCCTTTATTAGAGTTGAGAAATGTGGCGCACGTCAAATACACCCCAACATAAACATACAGAACACCTCAACATAACATGAAGAACACTCCAACATAAACATAAGAACACCCCAACATAACATGAAGAACACTCCAACATAAACATAAGAACACCCCAACATAAGAACACCCCAACATAAGAACACCCCAACATAAACATAAGAACACCCCAACATAAGAACACCCCAACATAAACATAAGAACACCCCAACATAAGAACACCCCAACATAAACATAAGAACACCCCAACATAACATGAAGAACACTCCAACATAAACACCCCAACATAACATGAAGAACACTCCAACATAAACATAAGAACACCCCAACATAACATGAAGAACACTCCAACATAAACATAAGAACACCCCAACATAACATGAAGAACACTCCAACATAAACATAAGAACACCCCAACATAAACATAAGAACATAAACAGCCATACGAGGAGATACGTGGGTATTTATATGATAAAGAATAACATTAACAGTTTAGTGACAGTGCTTGCATGAGGACAAACTATTACATTATATCTGTACTATATTTTAGTCTGTGGAGATTATAATCCTGACTCCACGATGGTGATATTATGTTCACGAGGAGGGAAGGAGGGAGAGGCGTACAGTTTGCCTATTCTGAGTAATTCAGTCAGGTCTTGACACGAGGGTGCTATCAATTTTCACTGCCACACAGGACAGAGGTTCATACACAAGGAAACGGATCATATTAATAGTATACATAAGTCATATTAATGTGGGTGATGTCACAGTTTATTCCATGCAGGACAGTGGTTCATTATAGTAGAAGTCATATTCTATTTCAGGGCTAATCAGTGTGGACGAGCAGAGAGGGAAGAGGAGCAAGGGAAAGTGGAAGGAGGAATAAAGGAAAAGAGGAAGGACGGACGGGGGAGAGAGAATAAGAATTACACAAGGTCAGGCTGCTTAAAAACTAAGAAAATCTAATAATGAAGTGTAGACAATTCTCTCTCTCTCTCTCTCTCTCTCTCTCTCTCTCTCTCTCTTAGTTGTCAAGCGGTCTGACCTTGTGTAATTCTTTTTCTCATCCCCCCTGCCCTGCCTCCCTCCCTCCTTTTCTCCTTCCTTTTTCCCTCCCTTCACTATTCCTCCATCCCTCCTTCCTCTCTCCCTCCCTCCCTCCCTCCCTCCCTCCCTCCTCTTACAGAAGTCAGTAATAAAAGCTGCCATCCGCTCGAGTTGCCAATGCACATAGGATGCTGTCGGAGCAAAGAAGCAACGCGACACCCACCCTGCTTTGAGTGCCTGGGGATATCTGGGACTATTATGGCTGAATCATGTTTTTTTATATGTTTTTTTTTATTTTTTTTTATTTACTTTTTAATAAAGGAGAGGGCGCCTCTCCCCATTGTTATGACTGCCTGGTCCCATTGACTGTTTGACACCTTCTGGTGGAGTGCCCGTCTCAGAGACCGTCTTAAGTACCTCTCCCAGGGCCCGGGAGGGAGGGGGGACGTCCTCTCCATTGTGGAGGAAGCCGACCTTCTACACAAACACAGGCTTTGAGTTTCATCTATTAACGATCAAATGGTTTTATAAAAGTTTTATGCCACTTATTAAATATGTTTTGTGTTTGTTTTTACCGTGCAACATTTTTTTTAGTCTTTTAGTTTTTAGTTTAATTCGGCAGCATATGACCTAACCTGTTGCGTCGCCAGGGATGTTATTACCACAATTTGTCTGTTTATGGCAAAGTGTGGCAGGTCCCTAATAATGTCAAGTGCCAGGCCTGTCTCTAGGAGGAGGGATATCTGGTCAGGGAGGGAACAGGTGTTGGTAACAGGGTCATCAGTGGTTTGTACGTAAGAAAGTCAGGAGTTCCCCCGGGTGTTTGGGTCGGGCCCCTGGGAGCAGAGACTGGGGTGTCGGGCATTGAGGTCCCCCACAAGGAGGGTGGAGGTGATATGGTGTGGTGGGACAGGTACAATAGAGGTGGAGGGAGGCACATAGGCATTGACAATATTGAGGGACATACCTTTTAGTGTGATTGTGATGGCGTGTGCGTCGGTAGTGTCAGGCTTTTACGCCCTTAATGCATGAGTCATGAAGGCAAGCATGAACTACGCATGCTTCCCTGTTGGGCGCTGTAAACGCTTTTGCGCGTCACCTTTCACAGGATGACAAGGTGGTGCCCAATAAACTAGCCCCCTCGGGGGCAAATATAAAAAATATTACCTCAATCATTCAATCGATCCCCTCCCCCCCACACCCTCCCTCCCTCCCTGCAGTAACTCGTCCTCGGGTGTTGATATGAAGGACCTCACGTGGTCATGGGGACACCGGGTGGTGTGGGGTGATGTCATAGTACCTCGCCCTGCTGGGTGGTGTTGTGTTCTCTCATAGTCAGGTGCATAGCCGGCCAGCCCTCTGTTGTTCCCATGGTGGACAGATTAGCACCTCCTGGCCAGAAGATGGCGGTCAGTTCCCAGGGGTGCTTATCTCACTGGTGGGTCACGGCTCTCACTGGTACTGTCTAGTGCTGAATTCATTGGCTTAAACACTGTTCATCACTGTTCAACACTGATCCCACTTATTTTCGAAACGAAATTGTCACTTTTGATTATGTTGATATCCCGGTGGTGAGGATGGGTCGGGGAGAGGGACTTGGGGAATGGGCCGAACATTGGCCAAAGGTTGATTTGATTTTGCCGCTTACAGCGGCTACTTTATTGTGCATCCCACACTCATCCTGTGAGCGGTAGCGCAAAAGGATTACAGGGTAGAGTTTACAACGGGTCATAATAATTAACCCCCGTGGTCAGGATATTATGGCACTGAATGTTACACAGTATTTCAATTACATTATTTGTTTAGTTCTATACATAAAAGGTAACTTATATTCACAAATGCGTGAGTACAGGCGTGTGAGGCAGTATGTCTGGCCTCACACTTTGTTATTCACATTTGTGTGAGAAGTATTCAAGCACATTGTGTATTTGGTTCTGTACATGAGAACTGATATAGTTACTAAGTGCAAAAAAGTGGATACAATCTTAATATGTCGGCTACCATACCATTAGAGATGAAGTGTTGCGCCATTTCACACACAATGTGCTTGGACCTGTCCCTAAAAGGTTCTATCTTCACTCAGTCGAGGACGTAGTGTTCAAGTGTGTGGCCATATGTCTGGCCACACACTTTACATTTAGTCTTGTTTACATCTGTTTGAGGAACATATTACCAGAGGTACTTATATCCTAACCTTAATCTAGCGGTTACAACATCTTGTAATCTAGTGATCTTGTGAAACATGTATATGGATATACATATTTCACTTGATACATCTCATCATGGTAAACTATGGATCGACTAGTGCCTGTTTGCACTTGTCTACTTGCGTCAAATTCATCAATAAGTTCTTTCCTAATTACAATTTTAAGGGTTCTTTTTGACAGACTCAAATTGTATTCAACGGTGTCTTTGTTAGACGCGAGTTTGGCGAGGGCATCAACTCTGTCATGTTTTATGAGGCCTATGTGAGAAGGGATCCACAACAGTTTGACCTTGACACCCCGGTCAACAAGGTAAGAACATAAGAACATAAAAACGGAGGAAACTGCAGCGGGCCTATTGGCCCATACTGGGCAGTCCCGTTTACACCCAACCCCTATTGCTCATATAAGCATCCAACCTATGTTTGAAGCTATTCAGCGTATTCGAGTTAATGATGATATTTGGTAACTTGTTCCATTCATCCACTACTCTGTTTCCAAACCAGTGTTTACCTATTTCACGCCTAAATCTAAATTTGTCTAATTTAAAACCATTGTTACTAGTTCGCTCCTGGTTGGATAGTTTGAGTACCTTTGTAATGTCCCCTTTGTTTAGCCCTGACTTCCACTTATACACCTCTATCAGGTCGCCCCTCGCTCTACGTCTCTTGAGGGAGTGCAAATTAAGATGCTTTAACCTGTCTCTATACTCAAGGTTCCTAATGCCCGGGATTAGTCTTGTCATTCTCCTCTGAATTCTTTCCAATGATTCTATACCATTCTGTAATACGGTGACCAGAACTGAACTGCGTAATCCAGGTGTGGTCTCACAAGAGCAAGATACAGTTTTAGGATGACCGCGCTAGTCTTGTAACTAACACTCCTTTGTATGAACCCAAGTACTTTATTAGCCTTGTTACGAGCAAAAACACATTGTTTACTTGGCTTAAGGTTCCTACTTATCATTACTCCTAAATCTCTCTCGCAGTCGGATTTCTCAATGGCATCGTTGTTCCTCTGGTATCTGGTTTCCCTGTTTACATCTCCTATACTGAGTACTTTACATTTGTCGACGTTGAATTTCATCTGCCATTTTTCAGACCATTCGAAAAATTTGTTTAGATCTTCCTGTAGTTTTGCTGAGTCCTCGTGTACGCATATTTGTGTCTAACAACTGGGCGTCCACTCTACAAACTAAATTAGTTGCCATACTCACAGCTATAAAATTCATTGAAACCACTGTCACTGACAGTCTCATCATCAGTGACTCTCTATCCTCACTACTTACCCTTGACACCCTTA
Organism: Homarus americanus; assembly: GCF_018991925.1. NCBI lineage: Eukaryota > Metazoa > Arthropoda > Malacostraca > Decapoda > Nephropidae > Homarus > Homarus americanus. The sequence goes on along the minus strand of NW_024740202.1, from coordinate 769,670 downwards.
ACTCAAGTTGTCACGAGCTCGTCTCTGGCCAATGGGGGGGCTGCTGTGTGTGTGTGATAATGTAAACAAACTCCTTGATGGTGTTACATGAGGGGGAATGTTGGTCACCCTCTTTTTTTTATTTCTGAGAAATATTGTGGGTATTCCCGAAGCAGTGTCTCTTGAATGGGAGGAACGCGTGAAGATTCTCTTTCTCTCTCTCTCTCCGAACTTGTTTAACCTAATGATAAAATAGCGTAATGGTATACAGTACCCTACTTCTCTACTGTACTTGGTCGAGTTAAGTTACATTAGGTTGGGTTAAGTTAAGTTAGGTTAGTTTATGTTGTGTTAGGTTAGGTTAACTTTAGGTTAGGTTTGGTTTAGGTTAACTCTAGATTTGGTTAGGTTAGGTTAGTTTATTCGGGTAAAATTTGTGAAAATTTCATTAAACTTTACACCTAACACAACGTGAAACGGGATATTTCTACAGGTATTTTACAAAATGGATGATTTTACTCATTGCCTGTAACAGTCATTTCCATAAAGCGCATTGACTTAGAAAACTAGTAGAGAATTTAGCGACAGTCGGGTGCCTAGTGACACTCCTCATGTATATGTGCCACTGTGTGATAGTTGTGCTCTGTGGTGGTGACCTTACCTGAAGTTGTGGTTCACCTGAAGATTAGCCCCTAGCTTATATCATCGTCAGATTAGCCCCTAGTTTTTTTTCAACTGAAGATTCTCAGTGGTCGACCACCCCAACAAGTACAGTTCTTGGAAGGCAGTTACTTTCCAGTCATGCCTCACATATGATACCATTACCTCGTATAGTGTGTGTGTGTGTGTGTGTGTGTGTCGGCGCGGTGAGCACGTGATACCAGGAAATACCACAGCGTAGAACGTTCCTTGTCGAATCAAGTGCGTTGTATCAGCCACTCCCTGTCCCTCCCTCTCCCTCTCTCACGCCCCCTCCTCCCTCCCTACTCTTCCCCAGTCTCCTTCCCCTTCCTTCTCTCTCTCTCTACCCTCCCTCCCTCCCCTCCTTCTACCCTCCCTCCCTCCCCTCCATTCCGTCACAAGAACAGGTTCTCTAGCCAAATCCTTCCTACTCACATCCGACCATTGGGATAAGAGAAAGGTGAAAACGTCTTAAAGAGATAGATAGACAATTGGCGGTGTACTATAGGTATACAATTGAGTTTGGTTAGGTTAGGATTTTGCCATAGACAGCAGCTAGTTTACTGTGCACCCCAAACTCATCCTGTGAACGGCAGTGCAAAACAGATTACAGAGCAAAAGTTACAAAGGGTGTTTATCAGATCCCAGTGGTGAGGATATTGTGTCGTCGAGTGTTACAGAGAATTTGTTTCCAGTACACTGTTTGTTTAGTTCTGTACCTCGAGAGTTGACCAGGTGCGATATGCAGATACAGCTTTGGTATAACAGCTATCGTGTCATTAGAGGTCAATTGATGCCCCATTATATCCTGTACACAGTATTTGGTCCCGTTAACTCATTTATTAAACCACCTGAGGAATATCCACCCCCCCCCCCAGCTTATTACACCTGATGATTAAAGCCCCTGATTCTACCTAGGGGGGTTGATTAGGTTAATAGAGATATTTTATTATTAGGTTCGGTTAGGGTACTAATACGTTAGATTAGGTTAGGTTAGGTTAGGTTAGGTTAGGTTAGGTTAGGTTAGGTTAGGTTAGGTTAGGTTAGGCTGGGCTATCGTTAGGTTAGATTAAATGTTGATTAGGTTAAGCTACGTTAGTGTTAGATTAAGTTAAAATAGCGTTAGTTTAGATTAGGTTAAATCAAATCAGGTTGGGAAATAAACTGCGGATATAATCAGTATCCCTCCCGCCCTCCCTCCCTCATTCCTCCTCCCTCCCTCCCTCCCTCCTTCCCTCCCTCCCTCCTTCCCTTTCTCCCTCCCTCCTTCCCTCCCTCTTTCCTCCTCTCCTCCCACCCTCCTTCCCTTCCCTTTTCCTCCTCTCCTCCCTCTGTCCTGCATGGCAGTGAACAGTGACATCACCCACATGACTCTGACCTTTATATACTGTTAATGAATATTATGTATTTCTTTTTGTATGAACCTCTGTCCTGTGTGGCAGTGAGAAGTGATACCACCCTCAGTGTCAAGACCTGACTGAATTACTCAGAATAGGCAAACTGTACTATAAGTTTTGTCAATTAATTTGTTTAACTTAAAAACTCTCTCTCTCTCTCTCTCTCTCTCTCTCTCTCTCTGTCGAGGACGTACCACAGATACTTAACACTTTTATTAACGTCAAACAAGCCTCAGGCCAAACAAACATTCAAAACGAGGAAAACCAGTGATGCGTAAGAGGGAGGGAGGAGGTGGGGTAGGAGGAGGGAGGGGTGGGTAGGACGGAGGGAGGGTGGGGTGGGGGAGGGAAGGTGGAGGGAGGGAGGGAGGTGGGGGTAGGGAGGGAGGGGAGGGGTGGGGAGGGGAGGGGAGGGAGGGGAGGGAGGAGGGGGGAGGGAGGGTGGGGAGGGAGGGGAGGGTGGGGGAGGGAGGGAGGGTGGAGGGGGAGGGAGGGGTGGGGTAGGGAGGGGAGGGAGGGGTGGGTAGGGAGGGAGGAGGGGGGTGGGGTGGGAGGGAGAGGGAGGTGGGTAGGGAGGGAGGGAGGGGTGGGGAGGGAGGGGAGGGAGGTGGGGTAGGGAGGGAGGGGAGGTGGGGGAGGGAGGGAGGGTGTGGGGTGGGGTGTGGGTAGGAGGGAGGGAGGGGGTGGGTAGGAGGGAGGGAGGGGGTGGGTAGGAGGGAGGGTTGTAAGATAGGTAGATAGATAGATAGAATGATAAAGAGAGAGAAAGAGAGAGAGAGAGAGAGAGTCTTTAAAGTGGAAAGAATGAATGGAAACTTTCTAATGACAGCTCTCTCTCTCTCTCTCTCTCTCTCTGTCTTTATCATTCTATCTATACGTAAATAATTATTATTATTAACATTACTATTATTAACAGTAGTAGTAGTACCGTAATAGTTGTATTAGGACAGGCATAAGAACATAAGAATGGAGGAAACTGCAGCGGGCCTATTGGCCTATACTGGGCAGTCCCGTTTACACCCAACCCCTATTGCCCATATAAGCATCCAACCTGTGTTTGAAGCTATTCAGCGTATTCGAGTTAATGATGATATTTGGTAACTTGTTCCATTCATCCACTACTCTGTTTCCAAACCAGTGTTTCCCTATTTCACGCCTAAATCTAAATTTGTCTAATTTAAAACCATTGTTACTAGTTCGCTCCTGGTTGGATAGTTTGAGTACCTTTGTAATGTCCCCTTTGTTTAGCCCTGACTTCCACTTATACACCTCTATCAGGTCGCCCCTCGCTCTACGTCTCTTGAGGGAGTGCAAATTAAGATGCTTTAACCTGTCTCTATACTCAAGGTTCCTAATGCCCGGGATTAGTCTTGTCATTCTCCTCTGAATTCTTTCCAATGATTCTATACCATTCTGTAATACGGTGACCAGAACTGAACTGCGTAATCCAGGTGTGGTCTCACAAGAGCAAGATACAGTTTTAGGATGACCTCGCTAGTCTTGTAACAGTATTGCTATGCTCATCCTTACCATCACCACCACAACCACCATCACAATTACCCGTGAAGATAAACACACACACACACACACACACACACACACACACACACACACACACACACGTAAGCGCTTGATAAGATAAGGATGCGATACTCAGAACAGCTTACAATATATACCCACATACAGTGCTTATTATTCTATAAGCACAACCAACTATCCTAAACTACCTGTGTCTATCATAATGTCGTGTTTGGTTACTCTATGACTCTCTTCTCATTTTTGTGTGTGTGTGTGTGTGTGTATGTGTGTGTGTGTGTGTGTGTGTGTGTGTGTGTGTGTGTGTGTGTGTGTGTGTGTGTGTGTGTGTGTGTGTGTGTGTGTGTGTATGTGTGTGTGTGTGTGTGTTATAATGGTAACTTAGAGGATATTTGTTGTCGTAAAGGGCGTGAATATTCCAGGTGTTTTCCTTATGTGATTGCAACAGAGGGGACGCGGGTGTGCCATATTTTCTTTAAAACATACTATGAAAAACAATAACAGAATACCAAGAAACAATTCATCTTAATATCAATAAAATAATATATTCATCGATATGAGAGTCGTTAATTTTTAATAAATTAATAGATAAAAATTATGTGTTGTATATTTAGTTGACTGGTGGAAGACGTGGCACCAGCGCTGAAGCTTCTTTAAAGCACTTACTGTATAATGTGTCAGAACTATAGCGAAAAACAAAAGAAAAAACACGAAGAATTAATCGTAACGAACACTTGCAAGAACTTTACCGAAGCAGCAAAGAAAAAATTAATAATTTATACCAACGAACGTTTGATAAAGGAAAAAAGGGAGTAGTAATGTTGCTTGCCTGGCGAACTGTGGCAACAACCATGGTGCAATGAACAAACTTCTGAGAAGAAAACGAACGAGACCCTGTCAGGCCCAGGCCCAGGCCGCGGTCGGTGGGCGGATGTCATACAGTATGTTGTTATGAGATGTACACGATGACGTGTACATCAAACTATTCAACCAGGAGCGAACTCGTAACAATGGTTTTAAATTAGACAAATTTAGATTTAGGCGCGAGATAGGTAAACATTTTGGAAATAGAGTAGTGGACGAGTGGAACAAGTTACCAAACATCATCATTGACTCGAATACGCTGGATAGCTTCAAACACAGGTTGGGTGGATATATGAGCGATAGGGGTTGGGTGTAAATGGGACTGTCCAGTATGGGCTAATAGGCCCACTGCAGTTTCCTCCATTCTATGTTCTTATGTAGTCCCCAGGGTCTTAAGAGTCCGCAGCTCTTATTAGTCCTCAGGTCTTAGTAGTCTCCAGGGTCTTAAGAGCCCCCAGTTCTTATTAGACGCCAGGTCTTAGTAGTCCCCAGGGTCTTAAAAGTCCCTAGCTCTTAATAGTCCCCAATTGTTCTCTTACCTGATCAAACTATCCAATCAGGATTTATAGATCACCTGATGATTAGTCCCCAACCCAGCCTATGGGATTAAATAGTAACATCCCATTTCGTTTACTCCCATTTGGCCAACATCCCATTAGGTTAGGTGAGGTCATTGTAAACTGATAGAAGACATTTTGGGAATAAATAACATTTTTAGAGTAGACATAATGGGATTAGACAAAGTGGACATAACCCGATTAAATACCCTAACGCTACCTAGTGGGGTTAAGTTAGTTCTGTGAGGTTCAGAAGAGGGTTTAAGAAATAAATTGTCAGAGCTAAAGATTCATAAGAGTCCCGGCCCTGACATGGTGCATCCCAGAGTGGTAAGAGAGTTGTGCAACGAGCTTGCCGAGCAGTGCCGGATTTAGACCTGTGGAGGCCCATGGGCAGCCTCTTTGTGGAGCCCCCCCCCCCTCATTATAACTACCCAAAAGGGTGGGGTGGCGAGTGAAGCGAGCCTAAACATCTGGGAGTTACCTAGCATTAGTGAGGCCACACATGGATTATGCGGTTCAGTTCTGGTGTCCTTATTATAGAATGGACATAGATTCTTTGGAGAGAGTACAAAGAAGAATGACAAAAATGATCCATAATATTAGAAACCTTCCATATGAAGAAAGACTGAAAAGCTTAGGCTTACATTCATTAGAGAGGCGTAGAGTTAGGGGAGATATGATAGGGGTGTACAAGTGGGTAAGTGGGATTAACAAGGGTAAAATGGAAGATGTTCTGAAGCTCAGTAATAACGAAATAACTAGAACAAATGGCTTTAAATTAGATAAATTCCGATTCAGAAAGGATATAGGCAAGCACTGGTTTGGTAATAGAGTTGTGGATATGTGGAATAGACTACCGAGTGCTATAGTAGGATCGGGGACGCTAGGGAGCTTCAAGACGAAGTTGGATAGGCACATGGAAGTGCTGGGATGGGTGTGAAAGGGATCTGCCCTGTATGGGCCAGTCGGCCTCCTGCAGTATCCCACTTTCTTATGTTCTTATGTTCTTATGAGTTCCGGGGGGCGCTGTAAGCCCCCCGGGAAAATTTTGAATTTTGAACACTTCTTTGGAGAATTTTGAAGCTATATGCAGTTATATTGAAGAAATTAGAACATTGATAAATTTTTAATTAACTTTATATTTATTGATAGTGTACAAATTCCCAACACACACACACACACAAAAGTGAGACATGACTGGAGTCATTCATGTGGTTTCATGTCGACCAGCCCTGATATAGCTACTACCGCACATGTGGAGGCCCCTGGGCAGCTGCCCACTTTGCCCACTCCTGAATCCAGCCCTGTTGCCGAGCCCCTGAAGATCCTCATCTGTAAATGTCTGGATTAGCAGTGACTGGAAAATGGTTTATGTGAGTCCTATATTCAAGAAGGGTGATCGTCACTACAATAATGATTATAAACCAGTGAGCCTGACCAACATAGTGTGTAAAGTACCTGAGAAGATTATAAGAGATGCCGTGGTGGAACATCTCCTAAACGAAACATCCTATAAAGGACTGCTAACACGGTTTTATGCCGGGACGCTCCCGTTTGACACGTTCACTGAATGTGCTGGATGTTTGGACTCACGTTCTGGGACAAGGTGGTAATATCGACATTATTCATTTAGATTTTGCCCAGGCTTTCGACAGCGTACTCCATGAAAGGCTGATATTTAACTGGAAGGGTACGGGAATCAGGGAAGTGTCCTAACGTGGATCGGAGACTTTCTTCATGATCGCAAGCAGTGTGTGGTGATTAATGGCACGAATTCATCATGTAGTAGGTGGTAGGCAGCTATCAAACAGGGAGGAACTACCGCCTGGGAAGCTATTGGAACCGTAATGTATTGTGTAATGGTAGACCCTGCTGCCATATGGCATCGCGAAATTTGTGACTAAGTTCCAGGTTGCTGATCTGACTTTCTGCCACATTTACACACAATTGCAGGGTCTCAATTGTTTCTCTTAACTTGACAACGCAACATACATATAGTGTTTCTCGCTATTGATCTTTTTTATTTTTTTATTATTATTATTATTATTATTATTATTATTATTATATATTTGTATTTAATATTTTGTATAATTTATTATTTTTTATTAATTATTATTATTATTATTATTATTATTATTATTATTATTATTATTGTTTATTATTATTATTATTATTATTATTATTATTATTATTATTATTATTATTATTATTATTATTATTATTATTATTATTATTATTATTATTATTATTATTATTATTATATTTTCGACCCCAGGCCCTGATGTGGGTCATTGACCTGTGCCCTGGTGGGCTAATACCGTAAAAAATAAAATTGTACCCGTGACAAACGGGGTACCACAGGGCAGAGTACTGGGCCCTTTGTTGTTTGTTTGTTTCATGAATGCCATGCCAGAAGATGTACATTCTTCCATACAAATGTTTATTGACGATATCAAGTTATTCAGGGAAATTAAGAACCAAACAGACTGTGAAGAGCTGCGGTAAGGTCTTTGTTACTTTCAAGAGTGGTCGAAGTAACTGAGCACAATATTATTATTAAACGATCACAAAGTTTAAGAACACAATTATTTACTAGGAAACCATAAACAAAGAAGCAGACTCTACTGGTACTTCTGTACGATACTTTGGTCGGCCTCCAGGCACAGATACGGCTGTTTAGAATCATTGCTAATAATAGTCGCTCGAGATATCAAGGTTAAAGTTAAAGTTTTATAACTTCTTCATTCCATACAAAAATAAAACATAATGTTATGCTGGTAACATACCAAGTTAAAATTCTAAGAACCAGTCGACGCTTCAGGCTAAACCGCACCTCCGAGAGACTTTGGAATGATGCCAACTCTACCAGTACCAGTCGCCACTCAACCGCGTCACGCCAAAACCTTCCTCTTTTGAAGGTGCTTTGAGCTATGGATGTAACTGGGTTCATGGAGGTCCTTCGTCACCTAGGAAATTAATAAAATCCTCTCATTATTTCTATAAGTTTAATCACTAAAAATTAAACCACGATTCCCTCTAGATGTTGTACCGTTTAATTTTAGAATAGATCAGCAAGCCATGCCTGCCAACCCAACTTCCTTTGGGAACGGCGCGATAGCCTACCCAGTTCGCTGAAGTAAACCAACAACAATAGCACTGTTTTCTCTCTCTCCCTTTCTCTTCATAATTCATCGATTTTTATCTCTTCTTTTTACATTTATTTTCGGCATCGCCGATAATATTCATAACTCAAGTCACAGCTCGCTTATTAAGAACATAAGAAAATAAGGAGTCTGCAATAGGCCGGTTGGCCTGTGCATGGCAGCTCCTGTCGAGAGTTACTACCACTCTCTATCATCCATGAATCTATCTAGCCTCCTTTTGAAACTTTCCAGAGTTCCCTCACTTACTACAAAGTTGCTAAGCTTGTTCCACTCGTCCACCACCCTATTTGTGAACCACTTCCTTCCTATCTCCCTCCTAAACCTAAACTTATCCAACTTGAATCCGTTGCTCCGAGTCCTATCCTGCTCGGATATTATAAGAACTTTATCTATATCCCCTTTATTGATTCCTTTCACCCACTTAAGCGACGCCGCCTGGGTTTAAACGATTGCCAGGACGTCCTCATGCACCAGCTGTTTCTATTGTATGACTGTATAACAAGGTAAAACTCGCATGGAAGATATAGGTAGAATATTTAGTTGTAGGATTGTCAAGTGAGGAAGTTTGGTAGCGTTGCCGATAATTAGTGATTTAACTGTTGTTATATTTTTAAGGGAAATCTTCTAAACACCAATTTTAAGTTCAACTATTTATTATTCAACTCAATGACACAGACACATTAAAGATCAATATATCAAAGTTACTAGACACTGACTCTCGGACACAAACATGAATTGGTTACACTTCCCACCGTTAGTAACTCACCCTATGGATCGCTCTGACAATGACTCACGTGTGACCTGAGGGAGGCCCAGTGGCTGGGGAAGCTGTCTGCAAGTGCTGCTGGACTCTGTCTCCTGTGGGAGACCTCTGCTAGCTGGGGAGAGAAGTCTCCGTCTGGGAGGGAGCTGTCGGCCCCTTCCCTGTTACAATAATAATCCGAATGCTAACGCTGGAGGAGGGAGCTGCAGGGCCTTTACATTGGCAGTCACGAGCCGGAAGATGTCGTCACTAATCTGGGTGTGTCTGGTCAGGTGACAGGTGTACTAGCTGCAGGGTAGCTTCTCGAGTAACACGGTCATGTCGCCTGGTTAGCTAATAATGCGGCGGTGAGAACTCTGGGTCAATGGGACCGTGACCTCTCTTAAGAACATAAGAAAATAAGAAGTCTGCAATAGGACAGTCGGCGTGTGCATGACAGCTCCTGTTGAGAGTTACTACCACTCTCTATCATCCATGAATCTATCTAGACTCCTTTTAAAGCTCTCCAGCGTTCCCGCACTTACTACAAAGTTGCTAAGCTTGTTCCATTCGTCCACCACCCTATTTGTGAACCAGTTCCTTCCTATCTCCCTCCTAAACCTAAACTTATTCAACCTAAATCCGTTGCTACGAGTCCTATCCTGCTCGGATATATCCTTTAGTGATTCCTTTCACCCACTTAAATCCTTCTATCATATCTCCCCTCACTCTTCGTCTTTCTAGGGAATGGAAGTTAAGTTTCTTTAATCTATCTTGATATGAAAGGTTTCTAAGTCCCAGAATCATTTTCGTCATTCTTCGCTGCACCGACTCCAGTAAATTGATATCCATTCTATAATAGGGGCACCAGAACTGAACCACATAATTGAGGTGCGGCCTGACTAGCGCAAGATATGGTTGCAACAAGTGATCGCGGGCCCTTCGTGCCCTTGTGAAAGTTTTAACGCTCGTGACAGCGTACAGCAAATGAGGGTGCGCCAAGTCCGTAGACTTGCAGTTTTCCATTGTAAATAAAATTGTCAATTAATGCCTTCCTAAAAAAACCATCGACATGGGACCAGGTTTGTTCCACTCTATGAATTTTTCGCGATTTTTCAACCAAGTTTGATGAAAAATGATTGTGCCGTTTCGGCTGCCCAGAGCAGACACACACACAAACAGACAGACAGACAGACACACACACACACACCTAGTCCTATAGTATATTAGATAAGACCTCTGTACTCTTATTACTTACACTTCTACATATAAAACCTAATACTCTGTTTGCCTTATTTCGAACATTAATGCACTGTTTTCTAGGCCTTAGGTCTGGGCTTACAAGTACCCATAAGTCCCTTTCACAAGTCGACTTCTCTAGGTTGATGTTGTTAAGGCTGTATAAATTGACAGTATTTGTTCTTCCAATATTTAGTATGCTGCACGTGCTGGTGTTGAATTTAATTTGCCATTTTTCTGACTACTCCTGCAGTTTATTTAAATCTTCCTGTAGTGCATTGGCATCCTGCCCTGAATTAATCTGCCGCCCTATTTTGGTGTCATCCACAAACTTGCTTATGTCACTGCTGATCCCAGTATCTAGATTGTTTATGTAGATTATGAACAAGAGTGGGCCCAGTACTGACCCCTGGGGAACCCCACTGGTTACACAGCCCCACTCAGATTTAAGACCACCTACGTTGACCCTCTGTGTTCTATAGGTGAGCCATGACATCCACATTGACCCTCTGTATTCTATCGGTGAGCCATGATTTTATCCAATTTAAGACTTTCCCCTCGATACCATGAGCCTTAAATTTTCTCAGAAGCCTCTGATGCGGTACTCTGTCAAACGCTTTCCTAAAGTCTAAGTAAATAACATCGTAATTTTCGTCTTTATTTACTACCTCGAAGACTTTCCTATAAAACGTCAGCAGATTTGTTAGACAAGATTTTCCTTTTGTAAACCCATGTTGAGAGTCATTGATAATTTTTTTTTCTCTAAATGCGATCGGATGCTATTTGCTATAATTGATTCAAGAAATTTCCCCACTAATGACGTCAAACTAATCGGCCGGTAATTTGACGCTGATGCTCTGTCTCCCTTTTTGAATATGGGTACTACATTTGCCTGCTTCCACAAGTCTGGCACAACTCCCGTGTCTAATGATTTTGTAGATAAATTTACAAGGGGTCAACTAATCTGTTCCTTACACGCTTTCATAACTTGAGGGAAAATTTCATCCGGCCCTGGGGATTTTGTCTTTTTTAATTTATTTATCTTCTTTTGAACATCCTCTTTTCTGATAATGATATTCTTTAATTTCTCTTCTTCATTTCCCCCTAAATATCAGTTCCACCTTTGGCATTTCCTCTTGAATTTCTTCTGTGAAAACTGATAAGAAGTAGCTGTTTAATGCTTTGCTTATTTCCTCACTATCATCGATCACTTCCCCTCTCTCTGACTTTAAAGGCCCCACTTTGTCCCTGACCTTTATTCTATATACCTGGAAAAATCCCTTTGGATTCGCCTTGGATTCTCTTGCTATCCTGATTTCATAGTCCCTCTTTGTCTTCCTTAAATTTTTTCTTAACATTCCTAGATAGTTCATTATACCTATTTTTGAGATGTTCCTCCCCTGCTTTTAATTTCTTATAAATTCCTGTCTTTATTCATATGTCATGTTAGTTAAGGTAAAGCTTAGGTTATGTACGTAAGTTAAGGTAAAGTTTAGGTTATGTACGTTAGTTAAGGTAAAGTTTAGGTTATGTACGTTAGTTAAGGTAAAGTTTAGGTTATGTACGTTAGTTAAGGTAAACTTTAGGTTGTGTACGTTAGTTAAGGTAAAGTTTAGGTTATGTACGTTAGTTAAGGTAAAGTTTAGGTTATGTATGTTAGTTAAGGTAAAGTTTAGGTTATGTACGTTAGTTAAGGTAAAGTTTAGGTTATGTACGTTAGTTAAGGTAAAGTTTAGGTTATGTACGTTAGTTAAGGTAAAGTTTAGGTTATGTACGTTAGTTAAGGTAAAGTTGAGGTTATGTAAGGTAAAGTTGAGGTTATGTACGTTAGTTAAGGTAAAGTTAGGTTATGTACGTTAGTTAAGGTAAAGTTTAGGTTATGTACGTTAGTTAAGGTAAAGTTTAGGTTATGTACGTTAGTTAAGGTAAAGTTTAGGTTATGTACGTTAGTTAAGGTAAAGTTTAGGTTATGTACGTTAGTTAAGGTAAAGTTTAGGTTATGTACGTTAGTTAAGGTAAAGTTTAGGTTATGATTCTACTCTTCTTCACATTTTTCCCTCCCCCCTAATTCTCCAGCTAGATCTGTTTCTAGAGTTGATATCATTTCATCCATCAATGCAGATCTGTGCAGCATCTCCGAATGGGGAGGTAGAAACTTTGTTAAATTCAATAGTAATAAAACACAGTAATTACCAATTACACTTTCCCAAAATAGAAGATCTCCCACCAATCACTTTTCAGGACGCAATCATTCTGCCAACTTCTAAAATAGATATGCTAGGACTCACCATTTCCTCTAAAATGTCATGGAAGCAACACATCCTCAACAGTGCTAAAGCTGCCTCCCGAAAGTTGTGAATGCTGTACAGATGCCGTAGTTACTTCACTCCTGTTTTACTTTTCCCTTACTTTATCCTCTTCACTACCGATCGGCTCGTTAGCTGCTTGGGCGATTGGTTACGTCTCTGTTACGCACTGTTGGCAAGTACTGGGCATGCTGGAGTCAGTTTGAGTTCTGCGGGAGTCAGGAGTTACACCCACCCAGTACACCCACCACAGGAGCTACACCCACCCAGTACACCCACCACAGGAGCTACACCCACCCAGTACACCCACCACAGGAGCTACACCCACCCAGTACACCCACCACAGGAGCTACCCACTAGTACACCCACCACAGTACCACACACCAGTACAGGCTACACCACCAGCACACACCCATAGGAGCCCACCCAGAAGTACACCCACCACAGACTACACCACCCAGTACACCCACCACAGGGCTACACCACTCAGTACAGGAGCTACACCAACACAGTACCCACCACAGGAGCTACACCTGACAGTACACCCACCCAGTACACGCAGGGTGGAGCTACACCACCTAGTACACGCCACACAGGAGCTACCTCCCAGTACACCCACCACAGGAGCTACACCCACCCAGTACACCCACCACAGGAGCTACACCCACCCAGTACACCCACCACAGGAGCTACACCCACCCAGTACACCCACCACAGGAGCTACACCAACACAGTACACCCACATAGTCTTTAATCTAATTACAAATAAAAACAAGTCATTAGTACGTATTCAGAGACTCATTTGACATTAATTTTAGATTATCTTATGACCTTTCAGAGTCAATTTGTAAACAATGAAGTATAATGAAAAGTTGGTCGTAAACAGAGACTTAAACGACGTAATATATAGTGATCCAACAATGAGTTATTGTAGTGGTATTTGTCGATAATGTTGAAGTAGAAATGTTAAACGAGGAATGATGTGTGTGTGTGTATTAGTGTGTGTGTTAGTGTGTGTATTAGTGGTCTTAGTATGTGTGCTAGTAATGTTAGTGGTGTTAGCGTGTGTGCTAGTAATGTTAGTGGTGTTAATATGTGTGCTAGTAATGTTAGTGGTGTTAATATGTGTGCTAGTAATGTTAGTGGTGTTAGCGTGTGTGCTAGTAATGTTAGTGGTGTTAATATGTGTGCTAGTAATGTTAGTGGTGTTAGCGTGTGTGCTAGTAATGTTAGTGGTGTTAGTATGTGTGCTAGTAATGTTAGTGGTGTTAGTATGTTAGGTTAGGACAGGTTTACTATGCAGCCTTGTTTGCTCCCTTCCCTTATCATTTATACACTCTGTCCAGTTTTTATAATATACTTGAAGCTTCCCAGCGGGTTCGAGTTAATGATGGTGATTGGTAATTTCTTTCACCCATCCACAACTCTTATTATCAACACAATATTTAACGCCTAAATCTTATTATTGCTACGTGTTTGCTCCTGGTTAGATAGTTTATGTATACTAGTTATATCATCTTTATTTAATCCTGACTTCCATTAATTTTATACACTTCGATCATATTGCCTCTCACTCTACGTCTCTCATGAAAAAGTAAATTCAGATTTCTTAATCTGTCTTTATATTCAAGGTTCCCGTGTGCCCGGGATTTGGCTTGTCATACTACTCTAAATACTTTCTAGGGTAATCGATATTAATTGTTCTATAGCACGGTGACCAAACTGAACCCCGTATAGTTTTAGGAGAATCCCCGATTGCTAATACTCCTTGAAATAAACCCGGGTACCTTCTAGCCTTGTTTCGAACATAAAGGCATTGCTGACCTGGTTTTAGGTTCCAACCTGTCACTCTAAATCTTTCTCACAGTCGGATTTCTCTTTATCTACGTTGTTTAACTGGTAGCTGGTTCCTCTGTTACTGTTCTTACATATGAACATAAGAAAATAAGGAGTCTGCAATAGGCCGGTTGGCCTGTGCATGGCAGCTCCTGTCGAAAGTTACTACCACTCTCTATCATCCATGAATCTATCCAGCCTCCTTTTGAAACTTTCCAGAGTTCCAGCACTTACTACAAAGTTGCTAAGCTTGTTCCACTCGTCCACCACCTTATTTGTGAACCAGTTTCTTCCTATCTCCCTCCTAAACCTAAACTTATCCAACTTGAATCCGTTGCTCCGAGTCCTATCCTGCTCGGATATTATAAGAACTTTATCTATATCCCCTTTATTGATTCCTTTCACCCACTTAAATACTTCTATCATATCTCCCCGCACTCTTCGTCTTTCTAGGGAATGCAAGTTAAGTTTCCTTAACCTATCCTGATATGGAAGGTTTCTAAGTCCCGGAATCATTTTTGTCATTCTTCGCTGCACCGACTCTAGTGAATTTATATCCATTCTATAATAGGGGCACCAGAACTGAACCGCATAATCGAGGTGCGGCCTGACTAGCGCAAGATATAGTTGCAATAAGACCTCTGCACTCTTGTTACTTACACTTCTAGATATATAACCCAATACTCTGTTTGCCTTATTTCGAACATTAACGCACTGTTTTCTAGGCCGTAGGTCCGGGCTTACAAGTACCCCTAGGTCTCTTTCACAAGTCGACTTCTCTAGGTTGATGTTGTTAAGGCTGTATACATTATAAGTATATGTTCTTCCAATATTAATTACGCTGCACTTGCTGGTGTTGAATTTCATTTGCCATTTTTCAGACCACCCCTGCAGTTTATTTAGATCCTCCTGTAATGCATTTGCATCCTGCCCTGAATTAGCCTTCGACCTTTACATTTTTCTTCATTAAACTGCATCTACCATTTTTTCAGTCCATAATAAATGGAACCACCTCAGTCACAAGCGTTTCTTCTCACGTTTTTTACTGAACACAATACTGTACAAAGCAAGAGTTGTAAAAGCAAACAGATCACCTTCAGTCTACAAAACCATCCATCTTGTTTCTGTATTGTTTTGGCCCGAGCTGCTCCACTGCAGCTCTAGCAGGAATAATACTTCCGTCGTGTGGACAAGTGTGTCTTAAAAAGTGCTGGTAAAATTATTGCCGCTAATACTAGACATCAGCTCAGGTTGTCGGCTGAGGTGCCCGTGTGAAGTCGTTTACGTGGTAGGGAATTCCCCTACCACAACAACGACCCAAACCTGTTTTACCACTGTTACTTCCCGTAAGTCACCATCACACGACTCATACATCGTGCTGGTAGCCAACAACAGAACAGTCTTACACTGTGGTTGTTATTCACACAACTACTGCACAGGCAGGCAACCCCACTTAGCTTCAACCCCCGAGATTGTCTGGGGAATTTTTCGATAAACTTCCTGGCTATGTATCCAGCAAAAGGGGATTTTTATTCTCAAATCTTTTATACAGTGTACGTCATTGACTGCTGCTCTGCGTCCAATACTTCCCAGAATTCCATCTCCAATGACGTCAGTTGTTAAAAGTAAACTGTTGATCACGAACGAGGAGTCGCTATATTGGTGTTGACTGTGGCGGCGGGGATGTTCCCGAGACATCAGCTGGTCTCACACCATGGTAAGATAAGTTACCTCATCATGTTATATTTTGTTCTGTTGTTACGCTACGTTACGCATGATGTAAATAACTATGTTACTAACTACTTCCAAGACATGTGTGCGTCATGTTGTATTGTTATATCACTGATCGTAACAGCACTCGTGTTATTTTGTTCTTGTGTTATGTTGTTCTTCTGTTATTTTCTTCTTGTGCTATGTTTTCCTTGCTTTATATGCTGCCCCTGCATTATATTGCTCTCAAATTATGTTGTCACCATATGATGTCTTCGTGTTATGTTATCCCAGAATTACGTTGTCCTCTCGTTATGTTGTCCGTGCATTATGTTGCCCACACATTGTATTGTCCCCACATTATGTTGTTCCTGCATTATGTTGTCCCCGCATTATGTTGTCCCCACATTACGCTGTTCCCACATTATGTTGTCTCTGCATTATGTTGTACCAACATTATGTTGTCCCCACATTACGTTGTTCCCACATTATGTTGTCCCCACATTACGTTGTTCCCACATTATGTTGTCCCCACATTACGTTGTTCCCACATTATGTTGTCCCTACATTACGTTGTTCCCACATTATGTTGTCCCCACATTACGTTGTTCCCACATTATGTTGTCCCACATTACGTTGTTTCCCACATTATGTTGTCCCCACATTACGTTGTTCCCACATTATGTTGTCCCCACATTACGTTGTTCCCACATTATGTTGTCCCCACATTACGTTGTTCCCACATTATGTTGTCCCTACATTACGTTGTTCCCACATTATGTTGTCCCCACATTACGTTGTTCCCACATTATGTTGTCCCTACATTACGTTGTTCCTGGAGATGTTATGAGTGCTAACTGTACCTGACTCTATATAGAAAGCAAGGATCCTGGAGCTGTACTTTTAAGCTCCGTTCAATCACTCAGGCACACACAGACTTTAGAAGACTCTACAATGCTAGGAGATATCCTACCACGAACACAATATTCCCTAAGTCAAAAAACTTCGTGAAACATCAGGTGCAAAAGCTCACATCTCCAGGGCGCCCCTGAAGTGTTCGTACACCAGACAATGTTGTATATTTGTGTGCGATCGTTATGTGTAGCCCTGGCTAGTGGTGAGGCTGTTATGTGTAGCCCTGGCTGGTGGTGAGGTTGTTATGTGTAGCCCTGGCTGGTGGTGAGGTTGTTATGTGTAGCCCTGGCTGGTGGTGAGGTTGTTATGTGTAGCCCTGGCTGGTGGTGAGGTTGTTATGTGTAGCCCTGGCTGGTGGTGAGGTTGTTATGTGTAGCCCTGGCTGGTGGTGAGGTTGTTTTGTGTAGCCCTGGCTGGTGGTGGGGTTGTTAGCCTGGCTGGTGGTGAGGCCCCTGGCTGGTGGTGAGGTTGTTTTGTGTAGCCCTGGCTGGTGGTGAGGCTGTTTTGTGTAGCCCTGGCTGGTGGTGAGGCTGTTATGTGTAGCCCTGGCTGGTGGTGAGGTTGGTGTAGCCCTGGCTGGTGGTGAGGTTGTTTTGTGTAGCCCTGGCTGGTGGTGAGGTTGTTTTGTGTAGCCCTGGCTGGTGGTGAGTGTAGCCCTGGCTGGTGGTTGTGTGTAGCCCTGGCTGGTGGTGAGGTTGTTTTGTGTAGCCCTGGCTGGTGGTGAGGCTGTTATGTGTAGCCCTGGCTGGTGGTGAGGTTGTTTGTGTAGCCCTGGCTGGTGGTGAGGTTGTTTTGTGTAGCCCTGGCTGGTGGTGAGGCTGTGGTAGCCCTGGCTGGTGGTGAGGCTGTTTTGTAGCCCTGGCTGGTGGTGAGGTTGTTTTGTGTAGCCCTGGCTGGTGGTGAGGCTGTTTGTGTAGCCCTGGCTGGTGGTGAGGCTGTTTTGTGTAGCCCTGGCTGGTGGTGAGGCTGTTATGTGTAGCCCTGGCTGGTGGTGAGGTTGTTTTGTGTAGCCCTGGCTGGTGGTGAGGCTGTTTGTGTAGCCCTGGCTGGTGGTGAGGTTGTTATGTGTAGCCCTGGCTGGTGGTGGGCTGTTTTGTGTAGCCTGGCTGGTGGTGAGCCTGGCTGGTGGTGAGGCTGTTTTGTGTAGCCCTGGCTGGTATGTGTAGCCCTGGCTGGTGGTGAGGTTGTTATGTGTAGCCCTGGCTGGTGGTGGGGTTTTTGTGTAGCCCTGGCTGGTGGTGAGGCTGTTTTGTGTAGCCCTGGCCCTGGCTGGTGGTGAGGCTGTTTGTGTAGCCCTGGCTGGTGGTGAGGCTGTTTGTGTAGCCCTGGCTGTTGGTGAGGTTGTTTGTGTAGCCCTGGCTGTTGGTGAGGTTGTTATGTGTAGCCCTGGCTGGTGGTGAGGCTGTTTGTGTAGCCCTGGCTGGTGGTGAGGCTGTTTTGTGTAGCCCTGGCTGGTGGTGAGAGCCCTGGCTGGTGGTGAGGTTGTGTAGCCCTGGCTGGTGGTGAGCCCTGGCTGTTGGTGAGGTTGTTATGTGTAGCCCTGGCTGGTGGTGAGGTTGTTATGTGTAGCCCTGGCTGGTGGTGAGGTTGTTTTGTGTAGCCCTGGCTGGTGGTGAGGTTGTTTTGTGTAGCCCTGGCTGGTGGTGAGGCTGAATAAAGAAAATTAAAAACAATGATTGGACAAATTGTTTTACATTCATACAAAGCTCTAAAGTGCTTCCTTCGTGTCGTAATTATAATGAGGAATTGTTCCAACAACAAAATTTCTAATCTCGAAAGCCATATTCACAGGAAGCACAGTGCCTTCACTGTGAAGTACTGTATCCAACTGGAGACGCCAGGAAGAAAGCTGTGGAAGAAGTGAAACACAAAGCAGAGCAAAGTCAGACATATTCACGAAATGGGTGAAATCATCAACTAACACAACTGCAACCAGTTTTGTGAGAAACCAAAATATATTAAAACAAGGGAAGCCTTTCACATATAGTGAATACATGAAGCATTGTTTTATTAAAACATCGGAGCACCTGTTCAGTGATTTCAATAGCAAAAAGAAAGAGTTAAGACAACCAAGAACGTGCTTTTGTCTACACATTAAAACTGTCCAAACACATCACCAATAGTTAAATTAAGGACATCACTTCAACCCAGGACTTTTCTATTTCATGTGACGAATCTTGTGATGACTCTGCACAAGTAGCCCTTCTCGACAGGTATGTGAATTATGAAGGCCACATCATTTCTGTTGCCAGTGATGGTACACCGACTACGATAGGGACATACTGTACAGTGGTTTGGGGATATTGTACTGTACTGTACTGTACTGGAGTCTAATTGAACTGTATGTTTCTATATAGTACTGTAGGGGTATCGAGATATTAATGTTGTCTAGCACTCAGGATGGAAGGAAACTCTAATGTGGTTTTCTTGTATAATATAAGTTATATGATAGACAGTCTGGTGCTGGAGGTGCCGTGTGGTGAGGGGCTGCTTGGTAGAGACGTTCCTGAAGCTTTTCTGCCAGATTTTAAAATTTTGGCTCCTCTTCGATTTTGGTCTAGCTCTAGCAGATAAGATCCAGTGATGTTCTATTGTATAACCTGTATTCAAACTATATCCACGCAAGAAATGTTTGGATTCAGAGACAGTAATTAAATACTTCTGCGAGGTTCCTTAGGGCCATTCCGGAAGTTTTACTATGGTGTAAATAAACACAGCTGCTACATCTCACAAAATGTGTCCACCACTGTAACAAGCGGAACTGTGGGCAACTGTACCTTAAATCAACTGTTTACCAGATAAGACCAAGGCGTATTTAATATTTACGTGAAACTTCAAGGGAATTTATGTAAGACATGGTGGTTCGTTTCCGTCAGTGAATATATGAAAATGACCCGGACTTGAAATACAGCTCCAAGATCGTTTTACTCTCCCCATGTGTCCTCTCCACCATCTTACAACACTACTTTATAATCTGAAATAAAAGAAAATTAATATTAATATGGAGAGTAAATCAATATCTTAGGCAAATGTTTGAAGTGGGACCACAATGAAGGTCTATTTATTATAACCCAGCGCTCTTTACTCACTCTTGGGGAAATAGATAGATAGATGAACAAATAATTAAAGAGATATGTAAATACTGTAGATAGATATTAATTCAGTAAAATAAAATCTTCACACACGTTCCCATTAACTCATCATTATAGTAAACAGTTCAGGAAACTCCGATGTGGACTTTAATAACCTAAAAACATAGTTATTTTAACTTATATGATCACTAAAATAAATAAATATATTATCATTATGGGTGTTTTAGGTATGAAGAGTAGTTTAAGGATGTCAGCGTTTGTTTCACTCGTCTAAAAATGAACCCTGCCTGACTGGGGTCCTCCGCGCGCCCAGCTGCAGGCCGTCGTCAAATAAACAAATGATCACTGAAACTCGCTGAACTACCCAACCGGATAGGATAAATATAACCCTAACTTGTCTTATTATTCTGTGACGTAAGTCGTAGACTTGCAGTAAGGTTTTTTTAGGACCTAAATGACGAAGGTGGTGGCGGCTCATCACTCGCTACGCCGGACTTTCATTCACTTGCAGCTTCAGCCTTGACGTCAGCAACACTTGAAGGATGTATTAACCCAAATGTTCTCCACAAGTTGTCGGCTCCTCATGGTATTATGTTATGTTACATTCTTTCCTTGTGTAATACTGTATATATATTTTTTTTACTAGTTCGGCAGTAGTAGAAGTAGTAACTAGTAGCAGTAGTAGTAGTAGTAGTAGTAGTAGTAGTAACAGGACACACGGGAATAGTATTAGTATGTCACGGGATTTATGGCAACGCATATTTCTGACCGTAGAGTTATCAAACCGTCAACACTGGTAGTGGTGTGGTGTATCACTACGTAGAATTCCGTTCCACTTCCCGGCTTTTAGTGTGTTGTATACTTGATAAATGATGATTTAATGGGTTCCATTAATTTCAACATCCATCTCAGTTATTGGTTATTTTGTGTCATAACCAATCAGTCATTACCTTTGGTAATCAATAAGATAAGGATTACAGATATGGGCAGATAATTGCACTTGCATTTACCTGTATTTGGCAAGGTTCCATACATTGATTTACAATTTGTATGAACATACTGTATGAGTCACACCACATTCACATCACTATATACAGTAAGTCATTTTTCAAAGAGGGAGTGTGTCAACATGGGGAAATAACCCCTTAGGTTTACTAGGCTGGCCCGGATTACTCTTGTAGCAAACAGGCCTTCTCTAGTTATACTTCCCCCTCCCCGGGAATTATTAACTTATACAATTATATTTAACAAAAGTCTTGGGAGTTTGTACACACAATCTCATATCATTGACAGACCGAGGTTCAGCTCTGCTGGAAGTAAGAAGACGTCGCGGTAGAACCACGTAAACATCTCGTTTCTTAGGTCTACGGAGCAGGAGGTCTTAACAAATACATGGTCTGGGGCCTACTGCTTAAATGTGGTTGTGGCGGCCATGCGAGACAATGAACAACATAGCTAGGCTCCATACCTCGCTAATGAAATCTTGATAACACCGTCATACCTAGCCCGAACTAAAGTTGATTTACCCAGACTAATTCAAGAATGAGTTTGCCAGTAGAGAGTGGAATAAACGTATTGACAACTGTGTTCGAAGGCGGGACTTACTGGGAGGGATCCTGAGTGTGAAACGAATGGGAAAAACACGTCTCTCCTTAATGCTATGAATACATACAATTAATATTATATAACCGTACCTGGGTGCAATACAACACATGATTCCGTAACATTCATTAGGTGAGTTAGTCTTTACCAATGACCTCCGTTCTCTGAGATTCTACGAGCGAGGTGGATTTGAATGTTATGTAGCGTAATATGAATTAAAGGTTTTTTTTAGGAATGACAATGATGTGCACAGTACACTATGACCTCCTCCTACAGGTCCCCAGCCGTTACCAACACCTCTTCCCTCCCTGACCAGATATCCCTCCTCCTAGTGACAGGCCTGGCACTAGGGACCTGCCACACTTTGCCATAAACAGATAAATTGTACCGAGAATTTCCCCCCACACACTCATCATTCTGTCACTTTATGTAACTTGCTGACAAAACCCATGACCCTTCAGGCTTTTACGCCCTTAATGCATGAGTCATAACGGTAAGCATGAACTCCGCATGCTTCCCCGATGGGCGCTGTAAACGCTTCTATGCTTCACCTTGCACAGGATGTAAGGGGGTGCCCAATAAACTAGCCCCCTCGTGGGCAATCTAAAAAATATATCATCTATGGACATTCGACCGAGTAGTGCCCTTTGAGATGTGTATACACCTCAATTAGGACCCCCCTTGTCCGTCTGTAGTGTAAGCTAGTCTGTCTTAGGCAATTGCAGGCTCTCTCATCTCCCAGGGTCGTTGAGGTGCCGAAGTGCAGGCACCAGCCTGATAGCCCTCCTTTGGGCGTTTTCAATCAACTGACAGTCCCTAGCATATCTCGAGGACCAGGCAGGGTGACAGTACTCCAGGCGGGGAAGCACCTCACTCCTGAAGATCGTTCCGAGGGACGGATCGTCTAGATATCTGAACGACCTTCTTATAAGACCTAATAATTTAGTTACTTGATTCACCTTCTCATAATGTCCCGAGGACTTCAGCCATGAACTAAACGAATTTATCTTATTGTTACCTTAAATTGTGATAGTTTTAACTGTGTGTGTGTTTATATCTAACAGCTTTAGTAACATATCATGGTAATGTGTTACAGGCATCAACTCTTTACAATGTTATCCATATTTGTAGTATAAGTAATATACATTTTTTGTGTATAAACTGTATTATTTATTATTTTTAAAATGAGATTTATTTAGTAAGAAGGCAAGTTAATTGTTTTTCATAAAATTATAAAAATGTTTTCATGTTTGTTGACAGCTAAGTTCTTGTGTCCGAACTCTTGTATTAAGGAATTATTCAGTCACCATTTAAATACAAAATACGAACTTCTGGTAATTTCATTGTAAATATAATAATATAATAATAACGTTCAAACTAAAATGGAGACTTTTATCTTATAGATATAATAATATGTGTTCGATCTTCTTATAGTATGACAACTCCTTCCACACACTCGAACACTGTGGTTGAGTCAGTCACTTGTGTTGAGCCGTTCACCAAAAACAACCGGAAAATATGGGTTTATTTTCTAAATCTCCGTCAAAAAGCCCTAAGGATCAGGTAGGTGAACACGGAAGGTTTAGTGTTCAGGTGATGGTAAGCTGACGTGTGTGTGTACTGGCAGACGAGTGGTGAGTTGTGTTTGTTGTAAGTGGCAGCCTTGACAACTTCTTGTTAATTTTGGTTAACATATAGGACTAACCCGCTAGGGCTGCATAGCGCCGGTGCGGCCATATCTTCTCACGTCCAGAAAATTTATCAAATTTCACCATACCATAGTGAGTACTCATCTGTTTGATATACCAGGGAAGTTAGTTAGGTTAGGTCTGTTCTTCATACCCACAAATGTTAAGTTGCGTTTATTTTAAAAATATCAATTTTTTAACATATTTCTACAAACTACCACAACGTCCTCTATAATATAACAGTGAAAATCCGGCGTTTTTAAAATTGTTTTCAATCAATTTTGCTCTCGGGTTAGTCCTTTATAATTACTTAAATTTTTAATTAAAATATTTTAGAATCGTGTGTTGTCGAAGTGAGAGAAGACTTAGATTATTCAAAACGTAGTGGATACAGGTACGGCAGCTGTGTTGTTAATGGTTAAGGCAGGTTATAGGATAAGTTAGGTTAGGTTATAACACTGTGCCATGCGGTTCATTCTCAACACTCATTGCCGGTGAATTATACAGTCATATTAAATTTTGTGCAAACATATAGAAGTAAGTCCTCGCCTAATGTCGTCCCGCTTAACGTTGTGTCAGTACTACATCACTAAACTTTAGAGACCATAATTTCGTTTAACGTCCCGGTGATCTGATACTACGTCATTTTGCGTCGCCACAGACTACATTTTACGGTGTATCACCCGCTCTCGTCTAGCCGCGCTATTCTCTCTTGGCTTGGTGAAGATTCTCAGTGACCCACCACCTTCCTCCTCTCCCGCCCTCTTCCTCTCCCGCCCTCCTCCGCTCCCGCCATACTCCTCCCCTCCCGCCATATTCCTCCCCTCCCGCCATCCGCCTCCTCTGCTCCACTACCCACCACACACTCACTCTACCACCTCCGCCCATCCGTGAGTACCAATACAAACTTAGTATAGTACTGTAGTTCTTTATACTATTTACTATATAAATGGCAATGATTTTCTGTATATGTAACTTTTTGCATGGGGCAAATGCTTTGGGTCATTCTGACTAATTATAAAAAAGTTTTGTCTTTCAAACTTTTCACTTGTTTGTCTCATAGAGGAATTACCACTGCATCTGTGAGCTTTAAACTTGATATCTAAAGGTGACTGTTATCGTTGGCAGGTGAATGAGTGGTGCGGCCGAATAAGGAAGGAGGGTTATGGCTTGGACCGCCAGATTAGAGGTGAGCAAAAATATACCTGATTCATTTAATCTTATACTCTACGCCCATTGAAAAACAGATGTGTAACACTACTACCCTTGAATCTAAACCCCTGTTATATCTAGGTATACTACCTGTGGAAAGTTTGACTTGTACAGTATATATTTCTATGGGATCACTTGAAGAATCTCCAACCCAGTGTTACCAACCCCTCGACGTTGCTGAGCCTTACACAGGCAATGAAAATACCCAACATTATTCCTGCGGCTTTTGGGAAAAAATTCGACAATTTTTCTTTTGCAGTTGGTCCTTAATTATAGCACACACACACACACACACACACACACACACACACACACACACACACACACACACACACACACATTCCAAAAAATAATTTTCAAAACGTTAGTAATTAAAGAAACCCAACTTAGTCAACATGTTTGTGTTTTCCCTGGTTCTCCCCCGCTTTGTTTTCTCATCTCTAGCTTCCTTGAGAACCGATCCATGGCAGTTGTTGTCGAAGGATCGACCTCTCGCTCTTTCTCTACCAGTAGTGGTGTCCCACAGGGTTCTGTTGTTTCACCTACTCTCTTCCTTCTTTTTATCAATGGTTTACTTCACACTACAACTAATTCTATCCATTCTTACGCTGATGATTCTACTCTTCACTCTTCTTCACATTTTCCCCTTCCTCCTAACTCTCAAACTAGATCTGTTTCTAGAACTGATATCATTACTTCTATCAATATGGATCTGTGCAGCATCTCTGAATGGGGAGATACAAACTTGGTTAAGTTCAATAGTAATAAAACTCAATATTTACCAATTACACTTTGTAAATTAGACGATCTCCCACCAATTACATTCCAGGACGCTATCATCCTGCCAAATTCTGAAATAAATATGTTAGGCCTCACCATTTCCTCCAATATGTCCTGGAAATCACACATCGTTAATATAGCTAAAGCTGCCTCCCGAAAGTTGGGAATGCTGTACAGATGCTGTAGCTACTTCACTCCTGAGCAGTTGCTCAGGAGTATATAAGGGATTCATTCGACCTAACTTGGAGTACTGCTCTCATATCTGGGGTGGCTCTTCTTCTGCCCAACTATTGGATAGGGTGGAATCAAAGGCATTTCGTCTTATTAACTCTAGTCCTTTAGTCAACAACCTCTCTTCCCTTTCTCTTCGCCGCAATGTTGCTTCACTCTCTCTCTTTTACAGGTACTTTAACGGGCAATGTTCAGTGGATTTGGCATCCTGTGTACCGCCGGCAAGGCCGTGGGCTCATAATACACGTCTTGCCCGCGGTGCCCACCGTTTCTCTGTGGATGTCGGTCACATAAGAATAACCTGTTATAGTACCTCCTTCTTTCCTCACACAGCCAAACTGTGGAATGCTCTGCCTTCTTATGTGTTTCTATACTTATACAATCTGTCTCACTTTAAAAAGCTGGTTTTCCAGCATCTTCGTGGTGTAGATTAACACAGTACAGTATAACCTTTTTCTTCTCTATTTTCAATTTCTTTCTGTTCTTTTTTTTTCACCCCCCAGGTTTGACCTGTGTCAGGGTGGGCTAATTCCCGTAAAAAAAAAAAGAATAAAAAATAAATAAATGAATAAAAAAATAAATAAATAAGTAAAATCTATAATATTGGCTTGAACCTCAAGTACCCGAGGTCTTTCATAGACAAATGCCTTAACATTACTAAGAAATCTTTTTATAGAACCGATCCCAAGCCCACCCATGACCATAAGAATCTCTTAGTATTACCATTTAACAAAAATTTTTCTCAAATTCCTTTACAACTAAAAACCTGGAATGTCAATGTGGCATTTAAAAACTCATGCACTGTTAAACAAATGTTAATTAAGAACTCCCCCAACAATGCAGGTGGCTGCATTTACAAGGTTCCTTGCAAGGAATGTAATATGTTTTACTTAGGCCAGACAGGTAAAGATCTTATAACTAGACTTAAACAACATAAATATAGTGTTAGGACAGGCCAGGAATCCAATGCTCTGTTCATTCATATGAGAGATAATAAGCATTGCATTGACTGGGCTTATGCCTCCTCAATACTACCTTGTAATTCAATTGTCAGTAGGTACATTATAGAATCCAGTCTCATTAAACATACCGAATCTGTCAACATGAATTTGAGTAATGGTATGTACAAACTGGATAATTTTGTGAGGAAGTAGGTTTGTAACCAGGTGAGAAGGTTGGGTCATCTTACCCTCTGACCTGACTATGGACAGCTGCTGTGCTTAGAGATGGCAGAGTCAATTTTTGATTAAGAAGATTAGTAAGGGTCACTGCCTTATGACCGGAACATTGTGGACACCTGCTGTTCCCTAGGGACTTGATCTCACTTTCCTCTACTGTATATATTAGCCTTGTCAAGTATTACTCCTTAGTCTGTACTCACCCTGAAGATGTGAATTACACGAAAACGCTTGGGAACTTCGTGAACTTTGTTCACTAACTCCGAGATAAGTGGGGCAGAACAGACTATGGCAAGCAGAGAGAGGCAGTAGTGGCAGCAACACTAATGAACACAGTAGAGGCAGTGCGCTCAGTCCCAGCACCGGGACTTTCAGATGTTCAGGTTGAAGATTTGCAAGAAATCATTGGTCAACATCAGCAGCAACCGAAAATTGAAGAAATGTTGGAGGAGGATGAAGAACAATAAGAACAGCAACCAACACAAGAGGATGATGTTAAGCCTCATGAACCTGCAACACGCCAGCTGACTGAGGTGCTCACAACCATCGCACGTCTCAGTGAACAGCTAGAAGAATACAATGCCAGGCCTCATCCTCGGAACCTTGTGTACTCTGCCCTTGATAAGGGTATGAAGGAATATATGGCCTTGTACATGTCCCGTGTTAATGGTCGTCAGCAGGTCCTTATTACTCGGTACCCGAGTGCAAGGCCCAGCCTGTTAATGCCTTGGCAAACATCGCTTTAGGAGATGATGATGATGGCACCACCGATGATGATATTAAAGTGTTGGGTGACTTACTGGTGGAAGAGCTGCCTCAAGACTTTGATGCTGAGGTTAGAGGAGGAAGCAGTAACCTGCCTCAGAACCCATCAACCAGCCCCTCAAGGGAAGTTATTATTCTACAGTATAAAAATATTGTTATCAACAAAATGTACAATGTGTATGAATACATTACAGTAATGCCATTTTCTTGGTGGGCTGTAGGGGGGTTTGGCTTATTTACTGTATATGTATTTCAGTGTCACTCGTTTCGCGATTTTAACCTAATCTATGCTAAACCCGGTACCAATTAGTCACGAAACACGAGATCCTACTGCATTTAAAACATTTTGCCCGAACATCTGGGTCCTATTAACAACACTCCTCCAGTCTCTCTGCCTGACAAGGACAAACATTACTGTACATCTCTCTATTATGAGTCATATGGTTCACCAACTGAGCCCATCATTCTGTTATATAATACCGAGTCATATTTTTATTTTGCAGCCATCCAGCGTGAGGAAGAAAAAGTTAAACGCTCAATGAAGGAAGCTGCTAAAAAAGGTGATAAAGATGTATGCCGGATGCTTGCCAAGGAAATTATACAGTCACGAAAAGCTGTTACTCGGATTTACACGAGCAAGGCTCATCTCAACTCTGTACAGTCACAGATGAAGGCACAGTTAGGTAAGTGTAATCAAGGCCATATTCAGCCTTGTGTTGGTTCTGTAAAAAATTTGGGGTCACATGAATATTAATCCCCCAGTTTATTTCACTTTTAAGATTAACCTCAAATGCTAACCTAACCTACCCCAGGTAGCAGTAAGGTGTTTAATCATTTGGTGAAATAAGCTGGGATGGCTTATTTCATGTAATCCAGCTTTTGAATGCCAAAGATCCACGGGATTCACACTCAGAAATGTAAAATTTTGTCAGGAAAATTTATTATAACTTTTTTTTTTTTTTCATGCGAATGCTTTCCCACCATGGTAGAGGGAGCCAGAGTCAAGGGTATTACATGCACTATCTCACATTTGAGTTGCCTTTCCAGATGTGTTGTGTTTTACTGTATAGTGTTCCTCATCCACAAGTTGTCCCTCTGGTATAGGGGGATTCCTTGATTTATGATAGTGTTACATTCCTGAAAATCACAGAGTAGACCGAATATTGAGGTGCAACTGTACTTGTATCACTTCATGTATCACTCTGAGTCAGCAGGTGAAAGGAGTTTGTTGCTCCTACATCCACCCATTGTGTACAGTACTGTAGTGGCAGAGGTCTTGGAAGAGGGAAAAAAAGCAGCAGTTGGTGTAACAGTACAGTACTTCACTTATGCGATGGTTAAAAGTTAAAACAGGGTGTTGATTTCTTTGGGTGTTTTAAGAAGTTACTTTGGGTTCTTGGGTAGCTACTTGATAAGTGAACAGTTGTGTGTGGGGTTTTGTATACAAGCTGTAAGTTGATTGAGGGTAAATATACAATGTATTTAACCACTGTCAAGTTATGGCACCTGGTGAATGATTTTTTTTCCAATTAACTGAAAAAGCTGAACTTAAACTGCTGTATCTTTGTTACAACTGAGGGATCACCTAAAGTATCAGACACCCCAGCCTATTTCACCTGATCATTAAACACCCTAATGCAAACTTGACATAATTTAACTCCCCTGGATGAATGTCGCTGGGATACCAATAGTCAGGTTCACTATCTTACCATTTAACTATTTGTTGGAAATTTTGGGAGATTAGCAAACCTAAACATTTTGGGAAACCTTATAACATAAACCATCTGAAAAGCATGTACAGTACTTAACGGGGTGGTGTGGCGGTAAAATTTTATTTCTGCGCGTGCTTTGAAAAAAAGACAATTTCAAAATTTACTGAGCGAGGTGAATTTGGTGTACAGTGTTCCCTCGGTTAACGAGCACAATTCGTTCCAGAAGGTTGCTCGTTAACCGAAAAACTCGTTAACCGAAACCATTGTTTCAATGGGTTTTGGGGGTAATTGGTTCCAGCTCACCGAAAATTACCTAAAATCAACAAAAAAGGTATTAAAGTACACTTACTTTGAGGTGTGTATGTAGAAGGCTCCTGGATAATGATGATGATGATGGGAATTAGAATGGGGGTGGAGGAGAAGGGAGAAGAGAAGGAAGTGGGGATGGAAGAGAAATCACCCCATGCTTGATGCCGTCATTTCACCAATAAAATTTTAAGTTCACTAGGTGTAATTCAAGATTATTTTCTTTTAATCAACACTGCACTGCACTATATATTGTCAATATGTTAAATAAATTTCAGAATGACCAATAATTGTACTGTAAAAACATAAAAATACTCTGTGTTCAAGAGACCCACAAGCAAGATGTTTCCTCCACTGAACAGAGACACAAACTGACGCCTTGGTGGGTGAGTGAAGTGGCTGATGGGCGCACCAAAAACTTGTTCCCTGTACTGCAAATATGTTAAATAAGTGTTGAAACGACTAATAATTTTAAATTAAAACTTGGATAAATATTGAATAACACAACCTTCTTGATATTTACTCCAATGGAAACGAATATAAGCCCTAGAACCGATTACTGTATTGGAGGACTAATCTTCCAGCTGGTGAGCAAGCCAAAACATGTTGACATGTTTTCGTAAGAATTTCGTTAACCAAATTTTTTTTCGTTAACCGAATTGAAGATTCTTATGAAAGGTAATTCGTTAACCGAGGGACCACTGTAATAATATTCTCCTGCTCAAAATTCCCACGGGCACACGAGATAATTTTTCAGAATATTATCGCCAATTTGGGCACACGCTCTCAAAAAGGTTCGCCACCCCTGATCTAGGGTAAATTATGATCCTACTCTTCCTTGCTGGAGTCCCTTGGCAGAGGGATTTTTAGAGAATGTTTAGGTGGAGCTGTGGTGATGAAAGAAAGCAAAAATACTATACTGAAGTTAATCCAAGTGAAGTTTTTGATTGTGGTTGAACCGAGCACTGGCTAAACTCTGAGCCCATGTGGGGTGGGGACGCTAAACATGAACTGTAGTGGACTCGACTGCTGGCCCATGCAAGATTCTGCAAGATTTTCCCATGTTAAGCCCAGCTCAACCCACGTTTGAGTAACTCTTAGCCCTATCTTAAATGATACCAGGTAGTGATAAAACAAACTGTGCTTGAGCATATCCACATTGAACAAACCAATATTAAGCGAGGGGGCATTGTATATTTATTTATTTTTATTTTTTTTATACATGTGACTGTCAGACTGGCTGAGATTGTATCCCATTGAAACCATGTTATAATGATCCTGATTTATCTATACGATATTTCAACCTGTGATGGGTTTTTCAGGAACATAACCCCATCATGAATCAGGGAATACCTATCCAGTACTGAAATTGTTCTTCTGGTACTTCTTTATGCCATTATGTGTGGAGCTCACTGTAAACATCATTACATATTATGTACAATATCTCAGTCTCCAGGAGACTTCCGTCTGAAGGGTTAACCATAACAGAGGAGCCCTTAGCCCACCTTGCCACTACTATTCTCACTGTTCCCCATACAGTATTCACTCCTTCAGTCTCTCCTTAGTATGATACTCTGCCCCCCACCTATTATAGGCTGTCCCCCTCTAACTCATTACACTGCTTTATTACCACCATAACCACCTGTGTACTGTATCATCTCGGAGTACCCCCATTCCACCACCCTGCTGTTATCTCCACTGGAAAGCTCATGATACCTTTTCAGTAATCTCACTTAAACCTGTACATGGTGGCAAGTCAGAAAAAAATTCCTCACCCATTGTTTTGCTGTTGGACTGAGGCCAAAGTCAAGATCAGGGTCACCATATTGGCCAAGTCACTATTCCCGGTAGTTGTAATTCTATTTACATCCAACAGCTACTCTCCGTGTTGCGGGCTCTCTGCAGCAGTCAACGGAGGTGCTGAAGGCCATGCAGGAGTTGGTCAAGTTGCCCGAGATCAGCAAGACAATGCAGGAGATGAGCCGAGAAATGATGAAGGCTGGCATCATCGAGGAGATGCTGGAAGACACCATGGAGAGCCTCGAGCCTGAGGAGATGGAGGAGGAGGCCCAGGAGGAGGTTGACAAGGTCAGTAAAATTATGATACAAACATCAACAGCCAATGCACTGCAATGCCAATAATTTGTGGTCTGGATGCATCCAGTCTCAGTTGGGGTTTCCATTCCTCTGACAAAACTACTCAATGTTAAGTGGTCCCCCCTCACAACACCTTCACATTAAATTGGAGAAACTGTTGGTTCCTCTTTATTTCTTTAACAAAAAGAGTTTCTTTTAGGGAAGAATCTTATGTCCTTTTTTGACACCATTGCTTCAGTAGTCTTATCTTAAGAACAGGGCTTTCCCTGGTCTTTTCCCCTCATGGTAAATATTCAGGCAAGTTCTATTTCAAACTGGAGCTTTCTTGTTTCGAAAATGTGGTGCATATTCCTGAAAGGTTGGTTGTCAAGGCTGAAGTGTTGTTGTGCATAAGGTGTACCCAACTGAGTGGTGCAAAAGCCTTTTCTTGAATATCCTTTCTGGGGGTCAGTTCTCTGGTAGATCTATTTGTAATGTCAGATAGTCACCAATTTGTAATACTGTATAAGGATTTGAATAAAACTTTACTGTAAATTATTTTCACACATTTTGAGAATATGAGCAAATATGTATCGATACTTCTACAGGTATCCCTCGATATACGAATGAGTTAGGTTTAATTTTTATATCTCGAATAAAAGAACATAAAGGAAAATTTAGCTTGGGTTCCCCAATATCATACCCCAGAAACACAAACTCAGTTCACAAAGACAAATAAAACCTTCCTAACTAATGATGAACAGCACAAAACTACTGTACTCTAATTTACTACCCAACACATGAAAAAAATTAACAAAATACTGTTTAACTTATGGGAGGGAGTAACACGTGCGACCCACGCGGGATGCGTGTGAGGTTCTGCCCGTCCCTGGTGATTTGCCAGGCTAAGCAGTTGAATGCATCGCGTCGCCCAGAGGATGGTTTGCGTGTGGAAGAGGCTATTATTTGTACGTGAACTAATATATACTGTACTAATAAATGTGAGGAATAAATACAAATAATAATAATAAATAAAGAAAAGAAAAGCTACCATGTTGTCATGTGGCAATCTCATCACTAGAGACAGTAAGAGAATGCTGCTCCATCCCTCCCTTATGCTAGCTCCCTTACACATAATACGTGTTTAATCCCTTTGTGTTTTTTATTTTATAATTAATTTTTATTTATTTACCAAAAAAAATGCACATTCTGTATGAACGATTATGTGTGCATGTAACAAAGAAAAAAAAATAGAAAAAATTACATATACAGTACATTACTGCTCCGTGTCTTCCCGAAAATAAAAATTGAAAAATAACAATAATGCAGCTCACAGCTTGTCTGGAGACTGAGATACCGACATTGCAGCCCCTTCCACGATTCCTGGGGACAAGAAATATTTATTCCCTTTTGTTTTTTACCTGATTATAATCATTATTGGAATTTATTTATTATATATATATATATATATATATATATATATATTTTGCACATTCTGTATGAAAGATTGTGTGTGCATGTAATGGTAAAACAAAAAAAAATTAAGAAAATTGCATACAGTATGTGTACCCTAGCTCTGTGATAAGTCCCACACACAATGGGTGACAAGTGAAGCTAATAAACAGATGTAGTTTTTAATTATTTTGTCTGTCCCTCCCACCTTCAGAAGGTATTCCCCTGAATCCTTTATTAATATTGTACAATAATCACCTACAAATTTTCCATTTACACTTACTTCTCTTTAGTTTTTAAGTCCCTGATCAAAAGTTATAAATGTCATCATGATAATGTTGTGCAGGTGTTGTGGGAGATCACAGCTGGCCAACTGGGCAAGACACCAGCCATGGTGAGTGATGCACTGCCAGCAGAGCCTGAAGGAGCAGCTGCCCTCGCTCCAGAAGAAGAGCCAGAGGAAGACATGGAGGAGATGAGAAATCGTCTGGAAGCTCTACGTAGCTGAGCAGCAGGTGTGAGGTGGTGATACTGCAGCTTTATTTATTTTTGTTATATATATATAAATATATATATATATATATATATATATATATATATATATATATATATATATATATATATATATATATATATATATATATATATATATATATGTAATTGTATATATATATATATATATATATATATATATATATATATATATATATATATATATATATATATATATATATATATATATATATATATATATATATATATATATATTCAGTGAACCCTCACTTTACGCGGTCAGTTGAACCCACGGCGGCCCGCGTAAAGTGAACAACATAACATATGGGATTAATTGAAATAGAGACCGGGCCGACCCCCAAACTCCACTTTTTCAGACACAATACCTACGTTGTAGTAAAAATAACTTCTTAATTTTATGATGGTATGCACACACAATTAATAATTAAGAGAAATATCAATAATATTAGGTTTTTTAACACTTACATTAGTAGAAAAGATGGCTGGGCACACAGGGATGGAGGGTTGGTTCCGAGGCAGACGGCAGATTATTGGCCCTCACCTATATCAATTGTATCACTATCCACCACAGAGGTTTGCAGGGCCTCTTTGTCAAACCCCTCAAAGTCCATATAAGTCCATATCCTCACTATCATTATCACTGACTTGGGCCGGCTGTGGTGGGTGGCGGGTGAAGAACTCGGTAATGTTTTGATGACTGGGCGACCTTGTGCGCACCCTGCTCGCGCCGCTCTCTGCGTAAAAGGGTACACACACCGCGGAAAGTGAGCATTCCGGTTTCGGCAGGGTACCGCGTAAACGTGGAAACGCGTAAAGTGAAACCTCGTAAAGCGGGGGTTTACTGTGTATGTTTAGAGTTATTATTGTTTCTGATAAATGAAGTTTCCAGTAACAGAAGCAAAACATAAACCCTTGAATCTAATGGCAATGTGCAGCTGTATGAGCATTACCTGTCATCATGTGTGTTTAGGTTACTATTGCTCTTGGCTGTCAGATTTGCATTTTAAATAGAAAATTCATCAGTTCATTCATTATGTGTCCAGCAACAATCAAGCTTTTCATAAACTTTTTTATTTGTTTATTAGTCCTGTTTACCAGTGTTCATTAAAGTCTATTTTTTATATACATTATATCAACTTGTGCCAAAATGAATTACTTGAGCATTGACTGAAGATTACAATTGATAAGTTCAATATTTGTAGTTGTCCAATACTTTCTCAACATAAAGATTATTCTCATCACCCAAATTAATGATGCTCTGTACATTGTCTTACATACAGTGAACTAGATCCCTGATGTGCAACCCAACAGTCTGTGCCCACATCCCCTCGAGTCCGCTTTCTCTGGTCTACCAAATGCCATTTTAGTGCCTGTCTCTGTATGTTGCATGAAATTGGGTAGAATTGATCACATGCTGCATTACTTCCAACCCTCGCTACACATACTGTACCAGGTATGTTGAGATTTTCTAAGTCTCCCTCAGCTGAAAAAGGTTCCACATCCCTGAACTAGATGATGCTGTTAAAGTAAATTTCAGTATTGTAAATTAATATCATCTCATAGCTGCTTCCAAAAGTCTATTCTTTTTTTTTACCACAAGTAATGGGAAAAAATAGTCTGTTGGAACTGTTTCTTTGAAAAGAAATCGTAATTGTCACAAGTATTAGTTCAGCTTGGCCAAAACTAATCTCAATACTCACAAACAAACAAACAAACTCATGTTTATTTGTGTTTTGTGATTATTTAGTTTTTAAAAATCCTAATCCAGGTAAAACTGTATATATGGTGCAGTGCTTGTAAATTATGGATTTTGGTCAAGCATTCTGCAAGACTTAAGTGATGTAAGGCTTTCAATCTTGTTTTATTCTAAACTGCCTCTGGTCACTGACTTGGGTCTGAATATTTAATTCCTCATCAGTGCTACTGTGATAGGAAGTTGAGTAAATGTGGCACTTTATGGTATTGACAAGAGATATAGTCTGGAGACTTAATCCCCATATGGAGCCGAATCATGCACTTTGTGATACAAGTACAGTAGACATTTGACAACACAGTCACTATGGCCCATAACAGTTAATTTAAAAACTGGACCCCAACCAGATTTGACCTGCATCGGCCAAGGCGGCCATTTTTCAAAATGGTTGCCGTGTGAATTTTCAAATCCTCATATCTTGGTTAATAATAACAGTACAGTAAAGCCTCCGATAACAACGGTTCGACCAACAACTTTTCATATTTAAAACCCTAGTTAATTTAGGATCCAATTCAATTTGCATCCTTATTTCATTCGTATTTACGACCAAAATATAATAACGGTAAAATTAAATTACATTAATATATAAATAATAACTAAAAACCAATATGCATTATATAAAAAAAATTACTGTAAAAAAACAATGAAGAGCGCCTTGCGCAAAGAAGCTGCCTTGCAAATGAGTGGTAAACAACAGTCGGAGCTTGACGGGCCTTTTGTTTTCACGCATCTGGAACAGGAACTGGAGAAAAACTTTCTCAGGTTTCTTACAGCATTTTTGCATCCCTATTCAACATGAGCAAGAGAGCAAGTGATGGTAGTGTTGTTTCAAAAGCTAATGGAAAGTGTCTTAAGCTTAGCTGAGAAACTAGATGTGTTAAAATGATATGAAAAAGGCGAGAGGTCTGTGGATATTATATGGAGCAAGCAATGAAAATATTTTCTGAAGTGGATCCATTAACAGAACAAAGCTTTAAAATTTAAATTAATGCAAATGACCTCTACATAAAGATGTACAGTATACAGCTGCTCCTCGGCTTACGACAGGGTTAGGAACCCAAATCCATGTCGTAAGTCGAAAATGCGAAAATAATACAGTGGTCCCTCGATTAACAAACACAATTGGTTCCAACTCACAGAAAAAGTACATACAAAGTTCAGCCAAAATATGCATAAAGTCAGAAACACTCCTAAAAATCCCCGAAATCCCCAAACGTACTAACATTTATGAGGAGGAGGCAGGGCAGGATATGGAGGCACACACATCCATGAGGAGATACACACACACACACCTAGACCAAACTCACTGCCTACCATCAAGATTCGACCCAATGAACCACTGACCCACCCAGGACACGGGCAGTCCTGTGGATGGAGGCCATTAGTGTCCTGGTTTTTTGCCTCTGACTTGATTAGCCTGTCACCCCTCTCAAGCCTTCCTACATGTGTGTTGGTGTGGGGATTAGTGGATGACATCATTATGACCTGACCTCATGTTTTATAAGGTCACCCTGTATATTTAAGCCTCTCTCTGTCCATGTAATCCAGTTGCCTCTGAAGATATATATATATATATATATATATATATATATATATATATATATATATATATATATATATATATATATATATATATATATATATATATATATATATATATATATATATATATATATATATATATATATATATATATATATATATATATATATATATATATATATATATACTAGAAGTCTTAAATCACTACAGGTGATTAATTTTTATCTCTTGTGCAAAATATATGACGTTTATATTCAAATTATTCACTGTCTTGTAAGGATTCCAGCAATGCAAATTATATTCTCCTAACTTTAGTCTGTGATATTATATAAGATAAAAACTGTAAGCCTAAAACACCAAACCCTGGAGGGGAGGGTGGGGGAGGGAGGAAGGGTAAGTGACAGTGACATAAATGACAGCTGGTGCCAAAAGTCTAGTGAAGTATTTATTTGTTTACTTCTGTCCTTTAGATTGAGTTTTTGTTTTTGGCTTATGAAATGTCATAGAAGTGATTGGGGAAAATATAATTTACATTGCTGGAATTCTTATAAGACAGTGATTAATTTGAATATAAACCTTCATATATTTTGCACAAGGGATAAAAATTCTAGTACATATTACATTTTAATAATGTAAAAATTTTTCAACTGTTTCTTTGGGTAGATTTACATAAATTTCTGAGTGTCTCTTTTTCTTCTCGGCACCACAAGAACTCTCACTTTTATGCTTGCCAGCCATTTTAAAGGGAATTACAAACGAAAATTTTGTGTATCGCCAACTAGGGTTGCCCAATCATACTCACCTGTGGCAAGTAAAGAATCCTTTCACAAGTCAGATTAAAAAATCATGAGTCAGTGAGGCAAGTGATAATTTTGCCTCATGTGAAAGTGAAGGCTTTACTTACGTATATTGAACAGTTCTTCAATCTGCACGAGATTGCATGAATATTGATTAATAATCTTCAGCTGACCCACGAAGGCACCAGCAACACAGGAAAAGATGGCGAGTGGATGTGTAGTAAGGTATACCCCGATAACCAATTCATACGGGGACTGAAAAGTCATTGGTTAGTGAATCAACAGTTATCAAAGCAATTAATCCCATAAAAATATAAAAAAATTCAGGGGGTTAGGGATCGGCCACCCCCCGAAAAAATCCCATCTACCCTTGATGCATCTCTGTCAGGCATGCTGTCAAACAAGAAGTTAAAGCAGACATATAAAGCAAGCATTATAGGGAATGTAAATCATAACTTGAGACTGTTATTTACTTGTGTTGAAGATGGTAGAGACAGTCTAGGGCGGTAATTTCAAGTCTCTACAGTACCAATCTTTGCTGGTCTATCACTGCTCTTATTATGCCTTATCACATCACATCAAGCTGCCCCTAAGAGGGCCGTTTAGGCTTGATTGCATAACACACGAAGTCGGAAATAATTAAACAACACGAAGTCGGAGATACGTGGTAAGTGTAAACAAATGCAGAGAGGTGGGAACGAGTCAGAGGCAGCACGCAGAGCCCTCTCGTCACAAGAATTCGCACCATGCCAATGTCTGCCAAATTTAAAATAGCTCTGCCACTCCTCTCCTGATCATCATCAGATCTCTGGGGTATCAACGAAAATTGCTGGGTATTTCTTCTATGCGAGTCATTGGTTATTGGAACATCAGTTTTTGGGGTATACCTGTATTGTGATTAATTGCTGGAGCAGTAATAATGATTGTTAATAGTGTAGAACAAGTGTCCTGGATCTCACACTGCCTACAAATTAGTGTTGTTTATCTCGTCACTACTGCATCACGCCGAAGCATCTTCACAAACATTCTCTACTCTTTCTAGCCTCAGTTTTGCCGACCTGTGGTAAGGCCATTTATTTATTTCCTGTTTATATCATGCATGGCCAGTTTGTATGACTAGAATTGTTTTTTATGTATTTTTTAAATGTTCCCAAATACTGTATACCCGTGTGGGAGGGGGGGGGGTGCCAACCATAGCCCGGACCCCAGGGGTTAATAACCCCACCACTCCTTAACCCCAGCTGGCCTCAGTATGCAGCATCTTTAACCAACTTGGGTAAATAGTATTTTATTGACATATATTTTATATGTAAATGTTTATTTTAACTATAAGAATATAATGAAGATATCTCCGTTAGCTGGGACAATTGGTGCAGAGTACCAGAAAAAAAATTCTCAAAATTTACGGAAAATTACCCGATTTTCATATCTCAAACCCAGAAAATAACTCCCCCCATCCGTGGAATTTTCCAGGTATTGGGAAAATTTCCTCAGAATTTAAAAAAAAATATGCCCTTCAGAAAATTTAAATTACAGCTCTCAGAGAGTTCTGGTTAAGAGGGATTCGAGCTAACTGAGATATTACTTATTTAATTAATATTTAGGTAGAAAATTTTTATCATAAATGTCCTCCAGGAACGTAACCCCTTATTATGTCATTGAATTGTGTTAAATTTGTATTCACTATACAGTACAGTACAGGGTACCCGTATTGTGTTTGACCTAATGTTGCATTTTTTAGAAATGCATATCCGACATGTAGCGAGGTAAACCTGTATTTTAAGTGTACTGTATATACAGATCCTCCCCGACTTACGACCTACTCGACTTACGACCACCCGCACTTACGACCTGCCTCAGTCATACCAAAATTTCGTAGAATTACAGTGGGGTATGCTATAACGATTCTAATTGGTTCTAGAACCTCGTTCGTTATAGCATTCGTTCGTTACAGGATTAATCCGTCCCAGGCCCCCAAATACAACCACTTAACACTGAAAATTTTCTGTGGAAAATGTAAAAAATACGGTACTTTATCTTACCTTAGTGTTGTTCAGCATGCAGGACAGGAGGCAGAGGGGGAGGGGGGAGGAGAGCATTATCGAGAAGAGGTGGAAGGAGAGGAGTCATCCTTCCTAGCCCTCTTTGGTGACTGTCTTACAGGCACTTTGTCTGTAGGGTCTTTTGCTACTTTTTTAAAGAAGGAATCCACGTTTGGCTGCTTCAACCTTGATTTCTGGACCTTCCAAAAGTAGTTCATCACATTGTCATTAAACACACGGATGGCCTTTTCCACAGAACCAACATCAGGATGATAATCCTCAGCAAGCTTAGACAGTTTGCTCCAGCAAAAGAACACATCCTTGAGATCTTTGACTGGAATGATGTGGCTTTCCTCCTTGTCCTCATCCTCCCCTGACTCCTCAGAAGTTAAGCTCTGCTTCTGTGTCTCATTTTCTTCTTTGTGAAGCTCAAGCAGCTCCTCAGTGGACAGCTCCTTACTGTGCTCTTCCACCAACTCCTCAACATCATCATCATCATCATCCACTTCCAGGCCCATGGAATTGCCCAGAGACACAATTTCATGAACAACAGCCTCTTCTTCTAACTCTTCGAAGCCTTCAAAGTCTCTTTGAAGCACACATTCAGGCCACAATGGCCTCCAAACAGCACAAAGACACCTCATAGTAACCTCTTTCCAGGCTGACGCAATTAAAAACACAGCATCTGCTATATTGAAGTGATTCTTCCAGAATTCCTTCAAACTAACATCCCTGGAAGAAGTGGACGCAAAACATTTTCTAAACAGTGCCTTTGTGTATAGCTTCTTAAAGTTAGAAATTTCCTGTTGATCCATGGGCTGGATGAGAGGTGTTGCGTTGGGTGGCAAGAAGTGCACAGTGATGAAGTTGAACTCCTCTGGCAATTCAACCATCAAATTAGGTGGGTGGGCTGGTGCATTGTCCATCACCAACAAAGCTTTCAGTGGAAGATTATTCTCACTGAGGTATTCCCAAACCCTGGGTCCAAACACCTCAATCACCCACTCAGAGAATAAACTCCTGGTCACCCAAGCCTTTGGGTTTGACCGCCACATAACACCAAGGCGGGTCTTCCTAATGTTTTTGAAAGCTCTGGGGTTTTCTGCATGGTACACAAGGAGTGGCTTTATTTTGCAGTCACCAGAAGCATTAGCACAAAGAAGGAGGGTAAGCCTGTCTTTCATTGGCTTATGGCCAGGGACAGAAGTTTCCTCCCTGGTAATGTATGTACGGCGAGGCATTTTTTTCCAAAAAGGTCCAGTTGAATACCTGCTGAGAAACAAAGCCTCCCTCTTTAATCACATTCAAAAAAAATGTCATGGTGTTCCTTAGCTGCTTCCTTATCTGCACTAGCAGCATCACCATGTCTCACAACACTATGTAATTTATTTCTCCTTCTGAAACCAGTAAACCACCCCTTGGTACCCCTAAACACTGGCACATCACTATCACTTCCATTGGGAGTCTTGGCTTTAAGGTCCTCAAACAATTGTCTGGCCTTCTCACAAATTATAGCTTCACTAATGCTATCACCTGCCATTTCTTTCTCCTTTATCCACACTAAGAGTAAATTTTCCGTTTCCTCAATCACATTACACCTTGCTTTGCTAAGTCTAGAGATTCCCTTAGCCACTTGCACAGTTTTCAACTCCTCTTTATTCTTCAAAATCGTACATATAGTCAATTTAGCCATCCCATACTCATCACTAAGTTTCGCAATGCTTGTTCCATTCTCACGTTTCTTTTTTATTTATTTCTTAGTTTCAAGAGTTATGAGCTTTCTCACTCGCTTTGGACGATTCATAGTTACAATTGTACACCTGTATAACAAAATATTTATACAAATAACTCTATTTCCACATCAAAAGACGAAATTTCAACAATAACAGTGGTGCACTGGCTACACAATGAGACAAAAATGGCACCTGACGCTCTTGTTGTGGGTCGCGGTACAACAATATTCATGCGCCAGACGAAATAGTCCCGTATTCATCCGCGTACGTTGTAGGAGTTGCGTTCGTTATAGCATTCTCAATTTTATAGGTAAAACCGTTTGTTATAGGAATATTCGTAGTAGGATCCATTCATTATAGCATACTCCACTGTACGTATTTTCGAGTCCCAAGGTCAGTACACAGACAAAATTTTTGTTTGTAATTCACTTTAAAATGGCTGGCAAGCTTAAAAGTAAGTGTTTTGTGGTGCTGAGAAGAAAAAGAGACACCCATTTTAGATTTTCTATGTATTATTTAAGCATTTCTGACGTACGACCATTTCGACTTACGACCTAGATTTGGGTCCCTAACCCCGTCGTAAGTCAGGGAGGAGCTGTAACATGGATGAAGCTAACTTGTGATACATGACGAGGCAAACCAGATAGAAGTTTGACGGTGAAGGGGAACACTAGATCACCTGAATATTAACTCTATCTTATTTCACTTGATGATTAAAAAAACTAATGCTGACTTAATCTTACTCTTGTACAAAATGTATATACAGTTAAGTATAAAAATGCTGCAGGATCAACACAATTATTTATTTATAAACATTTGGGGCCGTGAGTGACACAAGGGGTGAGTGAGTGTGAGGGATCTGTCAACTGTTAGGGTGCTTTATTTATGTAATGTTTATATTTGAGAAAAGGCTTGAAAAGGTAAAAATATAATAATCCTATTTTTTGATTAATTGGTACAATAAGGAAGAAAATCTTGCCTACTGTGGAAACATAACAAAGTGTCCGGTTTGTCCACACACCTGAGTGTAGTATGGGTGACTGCACCTATTACTTCTTTGTTATGGTAAGGAAAAATTTTTAATGGCCAGTCATAATGTAATGAGTAAACATATCCTAAACCCACCCCAGTGACAGCAACCAACTCTTCCCAGTTGGCACCAGAGATGAACTGTCAAGTTGTTATATTGTAACTGTAGTGTGTCATCTGTTGGTCTTGTTTCCATGCTGATATATTGAATATTTATATTATCAAGTATCTCTTGTCAGTCACATTTTGCCATATTCATATTGATATAATGTTATTAGGAGTAAATAATAGAAAGTGAAACAAGAATAAAAATATTTATAATAAAGGTTTATTGTTAAAGATGCAGGGCTTGCAAGATCAAACTGTAATTAGTACACTTCCCTGCCTGAACATGTCTCCGGTACCCGGTGCACTTACCTGCCTGAACATGTCTCCGGTACCCGGTGCACTTACTTGTAACTGTTACCTATGTGGGGGGTTTTTCTTTCTCTTTAGTAGACAGTACTAAGCTAAG
The DNA here is from genome assembly GCF_018991925.1 of Homarus americanus. Taxonomy (NCBI): domain Eukaryota; kingdom Metazoa; phylum Arthropoda; class Malacostraca; order Decapoda; family Nephropidae; genus Homarus; species Homarus americanus. The sequence goes on along the minus strand of NW_024740202.1, from coordinate 726,703 downwards.
AAGCCCCCTTCTCTAAAAACATGAATTTATTTGTGACTTCAACGGTAAATATTCTTTATTTCCAACGTTTTTCCACTCATCTTAAAAGTTAACGTTTTCTAACAGTTATATCTTTATATACATTGAATTCAACATTAAAATGAGCCAGACCTGTGTATTATCTTAACAGTTATATAAGAATTTATTTGCTTGCACTGTCAAAAAAAAAATTATATACAGTTGGGTCTCACATTACGCGGTTAATGTAACCCGGAGGGTACCGCGGAAAGTGAGGAACGCGTAAAGTGAACAACATAACATATGGGATTAATTGAAATGGAGTCCAGGCCGATCCCCAAACTCCACTTTTTGACGACACACAACTATGTTGTAGTAAAAATATTATCTTAACTTTATGATGGCATGCACACACAATTAATAATTAAGAGAAATATATATATATATATATATATATATATATATATATATATATATATATATATATATATATATATATATATATATATATATATATATATCTACTTTTCATTGATACTGTACCCAGTACATGTACCTACCTATACTTGTCACTGGTACAGTAAGTCCTCGCTTAACGTTGTTTCAGTACTACGTTGCTAAACATTAGAGACCAAAAATTAATTTAACATCCCGGTGACTCGGTACAACGTTGTTTGAGTCGTCATGGATTACTTTTTACCTTTTTCGCAATATGTATTTAGGATGGCGTGTGCATTTAAATGAATAAAAATAAATGAAGAGAGTTACTATATCTACTGAAAAATAAGTTGAAAAACCTGTACAGTACTTAAATGTACTTAAGGGACTAAAAATTTTATCTCGTGCAAAATATATGATGTTTATATTCATATTATTCATTGTCTTGCAAGGATTCCAGCAATGCAATTTATATTCTGCTCACTTTAGTCTGTAAAATTTTATCAGAAAAGAAAATGTAAGCCTAAACCGCCTTCAATCTTGCCGGAAATGCGGAGGGGAAGAGATGTATTATGACAGCTGGCGCCAGCCAAGGTTACCTAGTGGTATTTATTTATCTGTCATGTACAGGAGTTTTGAGTTTTTCTCTTATAAAATCTCAATGAATGTGACTAGTAATGCATACAAGCACCTCACCAGGCATCACACAAGGAGTTTTGAATTTATGTACATTATATGTACAGGGGTAATGTATTTCATTGGGCAAAGAGAGGCTCAGGAACATAACTCCCATATTTGATCTCTTTCTTATGGGGAAAATTGTTTCGCTTAACGTTGTTTCATATAACATCTCATTTTCAGGAATGTAACCCTGACGTTAAGCGAGGACTTACTGTACCTGGTGTTTTTTCCTGCCAAACTTTTCAGTGGTATCCAGTACATATACCTGCCTACACATGTCACTGGTACCAGGCAAAATGTGAGGTCTTAGACCCCAGCCATTCTTGAAAAGTATCCCCCCCCCCCCAAGATAAAAGATTTTGGAAGCCCTGTAAATGAAATTTGACCAACAAGATGCATTTGTCTTAAGTCTGTATAAGAATGGGGGGGTTTTCTTTGGTTAGCATTAAAATATTGTTGAGTAACTGATTTTTGTACCAGGTGTTTAAGTAGTAGAGTAGGTGGAACAATCTATGTAGTGTTTGCCATGGTGCACAGTACATTGAATATAGAGTAAGTTTTCCATATTCTGTCTGTTACTGTCAATGAAATTTATAACCAAGGAGGTGCCTTTAATTTAATAAGAAATCAGTTGTTGTAATCTGATTGACTTTTAAAGTTCTTCTCAAGTGTGGAAAATATTTAGTGTGCTTTATCACCTCTGATGTACAGTCATTCATGCTCTGTGTGGTCATTTATAAGTTTACCATAGATATTGTCATGACAAATATTGATGAATTTTGTTTAAAGTACTTACAGATTACAGTGTGCATATAATATACCAAAATTATGTGTATGAATACAAAAAAAATATATTACATTATCCCATAACCTGCATTAAAGAGTAATGCTGTACATGTAAAGATTTATAAGTTACCATAGGATAGCTGATAATACTCCAGGTTCTTAGTTTGGGGTTGTCTGACAGCCAGAGAAACAATATTGTGTTGTGCCCACAAAGTGTGGACCACCACCACTACTACTACTTCTTGCCAGGGGATTGTAATTCTCCAAAACTGCTTGGGAGAGGATAAGGCCATTAGCTCTAAACCTTGTAACTTAAAAATAATTATTATCCATTGCCAAGGAGTTAATTTAAGCAAATCAGGTGAATTTTTTTTTTATGAAGTGGTTGCATATTGACACAATACTATACAGTATAGTAAACTACTTCTGTCTGAAAGGAAAATTATAGTGAATAAACAGTTTGTCTACAGCTAACCTCTGTATTGTATGAGGGTCTTTTCCTCTCCGTTGATTTCTTCTAATTAGGTTTGGTATTGACATTTATCATATCTTACCATACTACGTATATAGCATGATTACACACCAACTTTCAAGATTTCTTGAAGTATGTGTAGACCTGCACTTTTTTAATTGTATATTCTAGTTCAGGGTATATGGATGTTGTCCATATACACTTAGAACTAAGTGTGGAAAAGTCCTAAAATTTGTTGTAATCCTATCTCATAGTAAGGTATGATAAATATCAACCATGAAGCTGAGCCATTGAGATGCAAAACACTTTGTGTTCTTTTCCAAGACCAAATAAATAATACATATGGTTCTACTAGCTACTCAAAAATACTGTACATAAACGTTTATATTCCACAGTAGAATGTCAAAAACTCATAATCCTTGGGACCAAGCAAATATGAATTTTGGATTCTTACAGATTATAGAAGTAGCAACCTCAGGTTGTCGTCTAAATTGTAAATGTAACAGAGTTTCTCATTTGTTTTGGTAATACATACAGTGATACATTAGGTTTATGCAACCATCTTGATGAAATTGTTTGGCACTTGTACTCAAAGCTGCTCAGAAATATGCACTCAAACACAAGCTTATCAAGGTTGGCCAACTGCTTCCTCATTGCAACACTTCAACTACTCAATATCACTCAAAGACTTTGGTTTCCATCATAAGGGCAAAATCTTTTAACATGATAAATTGCTGAGAAAAGCACAGAGCTTTACTGCCACAAGCCCAGGCACCAAGAACGATAACAAAATACTGTACTTTGCTTTATCCTCTTTGCCAGTGATCAGCCCGTTAGCCATTTAGGTGGTCGGTCACATTTGTTACACACTGTTGGCAAGTACTGTACTGGGCATGCACTGGCTGCAGAATGTATCTGAACCTGCACCAGTGTTGATCAAGTCTGGTCTTGAATGAGCTCACACTCAGTGCCATCACAATGCTTTCTGACAGTGTTTTAAGAGTACAATTCTCACTCTAAAAGAGTTTGCCCTGACAATTTTCTGAACTTGTGGCTACTTCAACCTGAGACTGTGACCTCTAGTGGGGTGGGCATCTGCTAGTTCCAGGTATGAACATTTGACTGAGTAAATGATCTTTGAGGTGCTTAAAGGGTTCTTTTAAGTCTGGGTGACTTATAGACGTCTCTAAGTGTGTCGGGTGGATCCAGGAATGTCAAGGGGGTCCAAGAAGTTGTAGGTGGGGGAACATGGTGAGCACAGCAAGCTCACCCAGCTGGGGGGGTTTGTGAAGGGGAGGGGGTGGGGGGACTGTAAGGCCACCCCCTCCCCATATTTTTTTGTTTCGTTTTTTCTTTTAATCTGACCAATATTATGGGCATTTTGAGGCCATTTTGAAGCCATGTGCACTTGATATTAGGAGATATTCTGAGGTCAATAGTAATTACGTTTTACTATATAAAAATGCCTGAGTACAAACTGCGTTAAAGAAAAGTATTGAAATTTTCTGATGAAAAGGGAGGGGGGGTCCTGACCCCCAGGATCTGCCCCTGTTTATAGTATAAGCTAGGCAACCTCTCTTGGTACCTGAGGTGCCACAGTACAGACACCAATGTGGTGGTGTGGGCAATAAAAGCATGAAATATACAGAGACCAACTCTGGAAACTTATGGTTCTGGTTAGCAGTAATCTTAAATGTGCTGGACCAATGATTTTGGCCACTTCTGATTTTTAAAAATATGGTCTTCAATATTCTACTGTGTGTATGTATCCAAATGTTTATGTGTGCATCAAGTTAAAGCAATAAAAAAGAAAAGGTGCAATTTAAGGTTTAATTGGACATTTATTCCTATTACCGAGATATAATGTACATCAACACTTGGTCTCTTTAAGGTAAGTAAACCTATATGTGTAAAGAGAGTAATTAACCAGAAATTTTTTGTATTCAATTTGGCATAAACAATTCAAGTGTACTATCTCTTGGTTGTGGAACAGTAGAATCACTTGTACAATGTGTCACAACAGAACCTTTCACAAATTGTACATTATTGAATCTGCCTTAACCTCTAAAATATCTTCACAACCCACTTATCATATATACTATACTATACAGTATATCCTGACACCTACTTTCCAGTTTGCGAATTTTTATTTCGCCGTCCTCTATTATTCGCAGATGACACCCTGGATGTACCGAATAATGTCTGTGGGTAGTTTTAATGTTGCCGGCATTTTCGTGGCTGGGGCAGGGAGCCATTCGTTCTAGAGACAATAATTTCTTCTACCTTTATTGCAAATATATGTGTGTGTGTGTGTGTGTGTGTGTAGACACACATACAGTAACCATTTGTTAATCGAGGGACCACTGTACGGGTATACATTTCTTTGTCCACGAGTAAAAAATTTAATCATTCTAAAATGGGTGTCTCTTTTTCTTCTCAGCACCACGAGAACTCTCACTTTTACGCTTGCCAGCCATTTTAAAGGGAATTACAAACGAAAATATTGTCAGTACACAGCGCGATCACTAACGTCGGTACTCGAAAATACGTAATGTGAAAAATATTTTATACGACCACGGCCGTCGTATGTCCGGGTTGTCGTAAGTCAAGGAGAGACCATACAGGCAATGACTGTTATAAATACTGACCAGTCCCAATTTTCTGTGGGACAGTCCCAATTTTCAGATACGTGTCCCGCTTTCTCAAGTCATCCCAAAAAGTCCCACATATGGAGCAACTCTTAATAAATGTCCCACTTCATTAGAATTACTGCCAATACTGCATTTCCTGGCTTGTAAGACATTTTTTCCTGAAAAATTTTCCCAAAAATCATATTGCATCTTAACACTGGAAGGTCAAATGTAGAGAGGAGTTTATCAGCCCTCATAAACTTGAGACATGTAATATAAGCCTACAGTTACCATTCATATGTAATAAATATATCCCGGTATTATGAATACCAGATTTATTAGTGTATTGAAGGTAACCAGTAGGAAGCCATGTATTTTGTTTATGGTCACTGTGCCTCACCCGGGCTAACTACTGCACCAAAATGTATGAAGTTTGTTGTCTGTCAGTATAATATAATTATACCGTATTGCACTAATTTTAGGTAATGTTAATGAATAATGCAAACAGATGTTTGACATTAGGTCCATACGGTGATAGTTAGCTGTGGTAGTGCACAGGTAGTTGGGATGTAAACAAGCCCTGTGCTGGACAGTTCCTAGCAAACATGCCCGGTCTCTATTTCAATTAATCCCATATGTTATGTTGTTCACTTTACGCTTTTCTCACTTTACGCGGGCCGCCGTGGGTTCAATTGACCGCATAAAGTGAGGGTTCACTGTGTTAAAAAAGGTAAAAAAATTCAAAGAGTACTTTTAGCTCCAGGAAATTTGGTCACCTAACCATTATACAATGAATTAATATATGCTTGATCAGGTTTACAATGTAATAAATTTAATGCCATTTACTACTATGCGATGGCTAAAGATCAGTTTTACAATGGTCGCTATCTGAATGCTTTTCCTGCATTGTCACTGCTATGAAAAAATTATGTGCAATATTCCGAGATACGATGATATAATCTCGGAATGGCGAAACACGTGACCCACGCAGAATATGTGGGAGGATCTACATTGCCCAGAGGATGGTTTGCGTGTGGAAGAAGCAATTCTTTGTACATAAAATAATGTACAGTATACTATACCAGTAATTGTGAGGAATAAATAAAAGAAAAAATTCTTACACCTCTTTCTTGCCATCCAAAAGTGATTCTCACTTACTTTATACGGAAGATGGTCTAATCAAAAATTTAAATCATGCATGCCCAGGAGTCAGTTGGGCAGCATATCATCATCCTCCTTTCCTGCCCCATCCTCCTCAACTGCAAGTCTAGCATGCCATTCACTTAGGGTTCAGTTGAATTGCAGTAATCCTTTCATGAATCTGTTTGCAATGGCTATCCCTCCCACATTACCCATTCCTCCCCCCCAGCACCAAAGAGAGAGACAATAAGACCCCCATAGGTTATTTTGTTGTGAACCAATATAATTTATTTTTTTCAAGGTACTGTATAATATTGGAATTTTCTTGTCTTTCGGGAATCGACCCCTATTTTTCACATTTGTTTTGTTATTTGCTATACTGTGCAAAACATGAAAATCCTATGGTTGGTAACCGAGATAAAATAAAAGTAAGGTATGCAAACTTCAAACAGTTCCAGCATAAAACATGTTTTGGCTGATTTGTCACTCTGGCTCCAAGCGCCACATATTTAACCATTTAACTGCTATCATTGTCTTCAGATGATTTACCAAAATCATGCCATTGCCATTTAAGATGATTAGCATTTGGTGCCATGAATTTAAAGCTGTGTGCCAGAAATCACACTTAGAATGGAAAAAGTTGATGGTTGATTGAGAGTCTAGAGTCAGGCACCAGGCTGGTGGAGTCTCAAATCAACTTGCTATCGTCATCTTTGAATGATTTGAAATTATTTATGCCTACACTACCACAGCCTGGCTCACCACCTATGTAAGAGATTACTACCCACTTTGCACCACAAAATTCCACCACTGTGCAACCACAGCCACATCGTTTCTCACCACAACCTGTGGCAGCTCCTGAAAAAATGCATAAGGGGAACTGCAATTCCTAAAAATTGACCCCCCCCCCCAAAAAAAATTACCTTAAGGTCCAGTTTGTGAGTTGCAGTTGATGGCATGAATACCTGTACTCTGGGACCCAGCTGGGCATTACTTGAAAATAAGCTCCATGTACCAGCTCTTTCATGTGTCAAAGTAATTAGTTACTTTTTCAATTTAATCCTTTATTTCTGTGATCATTTTATTTTCAATGGATATTATTATGAAAGCAGATGATCTGTCATTCACCATGGTATTCCACAAGAAATTTTTCATTCTTTTCAAGGTTAATAAGCTCCTTTCTGCCTCATCTGTTGTCATTGGTGTTATCATTATCTTGATAAGCATTAGTTCCTGAAAATGTTGACTTTAGATAGCTTTCATTAATAATTTCTACATGTACTGTGAAGTTGAAGAGCTCCTATTAAACCCCCCTCCACCGTACGTATCAGACAGGTCACTGAACTGCAGAGATTGCAGCCCAAATTACAGTGTACAACGGGTGCTAAATGCATAAAAAGAACGTACAGTTGCAAACTTGCTGTGATTGTCAACTAAGTTTCGGTGTATTATTCTTAGGAAAATAGTGTCAATATATAATGAATACAACATTCTAACTGAATCATAAAAAAAAATCATGAAATAATTTTAATTCTGGTACAGCTGAAACCAAGTCGTGTTATAGGTGCCACAGAGACTTTAAATGTTATTTTGTCGTGTGCTTTCTCATGGACTGAAACTGTGCCTACGTTACACCATTCACAGGGAGATACAGTGATAGCACAAAGAGATATAGTTGTCGATGAGAACAGGAAAAGAAAGTATTAGGAAATACTAGTTGAAGTAAGAAAATAAAATAAAATAAAGTCAACAAGCTTGGCTATCCTTAAGGGCATTCTATACCGCCCCAACGAAAGTTTTATTTTATTTTTCTGTGTTTCTAAAGGACTGAGTGAGTGTATAAAATACGTTATTCATAGCAAAATGCAGTGTACATAGAGATGGCACATAAATACTGACAAACGCTGAAGTGAACTGAAAAGGAAACAGAAGACAACTCTAAAGGCAACAGCCAGAGCAGAGGACAGCTAAGTACTGTTTATTTTTTAAATAGGTGTAGATCTGTACACAGTCTGCACCCCCACCCCCCTCCCCACAACAACAACCATGAGGGATATGATGATATGTGACTACTGGGGGGGGGGGGTGACGGATATGGATGATACAGGCCTGACCAATGTAATGTTTAGGAAGATGCTAACTGCCATAAAGCATGAAGGCTGTTGCTGGTATTGCCCTGACTGCATAGTCAAGGTGAAAGAGGCAATTGCAAGCCATTAGGGAACAAGTTCCCTAGGGACGAAAATAGATGAAGCTGGAGCCTTGCTGGTTGCCAAACTAGAACAAGTTGGGAAAGAGATCCTTGCTAAGACTGAGGAAGTAGTCGGTAGAATGGCGTTGGTTGCTAAAAGGAGTTATGCTGAGGCATTAGCAGGGCCACGGGAGGAGGCAGAGAGTAATGCAGGTTCAGAACAGGTTCTACAGCAGCTAGGGACTCTGAAGAAGTGTGTCAAAGAAATGAAAATTAACGGACTTGCTGTTAGGGGAGAGGAAGAACAACGGGAACGTTTCCAGCGCAGGAACAATGTAATATTTTTGGAGTCCCTGAGGGCCAGGCGGAGGGCACTGAGAGTAAGGTAACACACGATAAGATGCAGTTTAAGAATATTTGGTACAAAGGTTCTGAAGATGCCATCAACCCCACAGGATGTGAGGAGGCTGGGACAAAAGCACTGCAATAAGCCTTGCCCCCTCAAGATCACACTAGTGAGCTAGGAGGAGAAATGGGAGGTTATTCGGCAGGCAAAAAACTTAGTAAGGAGCGAGGCATCTCGGGAGTGTATTCATTCACCCAGATCGCACGGTAATGCAGAGGGAACAGCACAGGAAGCTCCTGCAGGACTTGAAGCAGAAGAGGGAGGAGGAATGTGGACGGGTGTACATGGGTTATATTCAGGGGGAGGCATTGAACAGCTTCTTTTCGTCGGTGTTCACAAGAGAGGATGCGATTAACCTTCCTGCGTTTGAGGACAGACTGTTCGATACAGCACTGACCCACATTGTGTTCACAGAAGAGGGCATTAGAAAGAAACTGTCAAAGCTAAAGGTCCATAAGAGTCCTGGCCCTGACATGGTGCATCTTAGAGTTCTAAGAGAGTTGTGCAACGAGCTTGCCGAGCCCCTCAAGCCCCTGAAGACCGGTGAGCCTGACCAGCATAATATGTAAAGTACTTGAGAGTATTATCAGAGTTGCCGCAATGGAACATCTACTTCAAAACAACCTTGTAAAAGATTGCTGTTATATATATGTATGTTTATATGCTGCCTTTATTGATTATATATACATTATATATTATGTTACTTCTTACCAAAGTCAGAAAGTGTTTAGGCTTGTGTAAACACGAAATGTGTTAGGCACGTTGTAACCAAGTACAGAGAATAAACGCCCCAGCCAGACCGACCATGTGACTCGTCATTCTCCTATTAAATAACGCAAGATACTACATTGGCGACGAGGATGGGATTGGCAAAGTGTTTGTGAACTCCTTGAAGAGAGAATAGTGACCACTGAAGGGAAGGCTACTCTGAACCTGGAGAATTTAAGTGAAGAGAGCAACCATGGCTGGCATCACTGGATACATGGGAAGATTGGGGGAGTATGATGCAGACAAGGAAGATTTCACATCATACTGTGAGAGAATGGACTTCTTCTTTTTGGCAAATGAATTAATGGACGACGGTGGTGATGCTCGGAAGAGAAAGGCCCTTGAAGAGAAAAGGAAGACAATCTTTTTGACAGAGGTAGGAGCTAATGTTTATTTTACTCTGGTCAATTTGCTGGTTCCAAACAAGCCCAAAGACTCCTCACTGATTCAGATTACCAAGATTCTGAAGCATTATTTTGACCCTGCTCCACTTGAGATCGTTGAAAGTTACAAATTTGGCACAAGAGATAGAGGTAAAGATGAATGAGTAAGTAATTATATAGTAGCTTTGAAGAAATTATCCATTCACTGTAACTTTGGACAGTTCTTGAACCGAGCTCTAAGAGACAGGTTTGTAATAGGCCTGAATTATGAAAAAATACAGAATAAGTTAATGAACACCAGTAACTTAACTTTTGAAAGTGCATGCCAGATAGCTATGAGTATGGAATTAGCCGAGAAAAACACCAGAGAATTTGTTCCCAATGCTGGTAGTGAAACAGTTGGCAGTAGTGGCTCAGTGTGTAAACTAACTGTAGCTAAAAGCAATAATTATACCACAAAACAAAGAACACATGCTGATTTAAAATGTAAGAGGTGCTGAGGGAAACGTGAAAGCGTTCAGTGTAAGTTCAAGAATTCAAAATGTTACAATTGTCAACGTATTGGACATATTGCTCCTGCCTGTAGAAGTGATAAAGGTAGAGTACATTCCGTTGAAGGTGGAGAGAAGGAAATGAAAAACAGTATTCATGAGAGTGTTAGTAATTTTGGATCTGATAATGATGAGAGTGCCCATGTGTTTACTATTTATACCAGTCATGAAGAGAAAGTTAAACATAGGTATAATGTGGACTTGTGTATTATTGACACACCTGTAACCATGGAAGTGGATACTGCAGCTGATTTCTCCATAATGAGTAAAGATATGTATGAGAAACTATTTGCGCATGTGCCTTTAGAAGACTCAGGTGTCAAGTTGAGAACTTATACTGGAGAGATTTTGAACACAGGGTAAATTAGAGTGTGAGGTAAAGTACAAAAATCAGAATTTAAAGTTGCCATTAATTGTAGCTAGTTATGTGAATAGACCAACTTTGTTAGGTAAAAACTGGTTGTGTGAACTTGAAATGGACTGGAAGGAGATATTTAGTGTTAGAATGTGTAACAGTATTCCAGGTGTTGAGAAATTGCTTGAAAAATACAAGATTTTATTTGTAAAGGGACAGGATGGCATAAAGAGTTATGAAGCTCATATCACCATGGACAAAGATGTTACACCCATATATGCTAAGTCCAGACCTGTTCCTTATGCATTGAAAGATGAGGTCGAGAAAGAATTAGACAGACTTGCGAGTGAGGGAATTATTGTGAAAACCGCCAAGAGCAATTGGGCTGCTCCAATAGTAATTGTACCTAAAGCTGATAAATCTGTTAGACTATGTGGTGATTATAAAGTTACCATTAATCAAGCTGTTGAGGATGAGCAATATCCCTTACCCACATCTCAAGATTTGTTTGCTGCACTAACAGGTGGAACCATTTTCACTAAGTTAGACTTGTCCCAAGCATATGCTCAGGTCTCTGTTGATGCTGAAAGTCAACAGTACCTTACTATCAACACTCATAAAGGATTGTATAAGTTCAAAAGGTTGCCTTATGGTGTTAAAGGTGCACCAAAGTTATTTCAGTGCATCGTGGACAAAATTCTTGTGGGTATTCCCAATGTGTTATGTTTTCAGGATGATGTCCTTATTGTTGACAGTGACATCCAAAATCATGTCAAAACCCTAGCCACAGTATTCGAAAGATTGTTGGCACACAATGTCATGCTCAACAAGAGCAAATGTTCATTCCTAGCTAAAGAAGTAACTTATCTTATAACTAGACTTAAACAACATAAATATAGTGTTAGGACAGGCCAGGAATCCAATCCTCTGTTTGTTCATCTGAGGGATAATAAGCATTGGATTGACTGGGATAATTCCTCCTCAATATTACCTTGTAATTCAATTGACAGTAGGAATATTATAGAATCTAGTCTCATTAAACATACCGAAGCAGTCAACATGAATTTGAGTAAGGGCATGTACAAGCTGGACAATTTTGTAATTAAGAAGATTTGTAACCAGGTGAGAAGGTTGGGTCACCTTACCCTCTGACCTGACTACCGACCGTTGCGGTGCTTTTTTAAAGATTAGTAGGGTCATTACCTAATACCTGATCTCACCCTCCTCTGTATATATACACCTTGTTTTGTACTTCTCCTTAGTCTGTACTCACCCCTGAAGATGTGAATTACACGAAAGCGCTTGCGAACTTTGTGTTTTCTTCTTTCCTTGTGGTTATCAGCATATATATATATATATATATATATATATATATATATATATATATATATATATATATATATATATATATATATATATATATATATATGCATATAAGTATATAAGTAGCAGCAGTATATATATATATATATATATATATATATGTTGTTATATAAGGAAAGAGCAGTTAGTATATATAAGGTTGGCAAGGCATATATATATGGCAGCAGCATATATATATATATAGCAGCAGTAGCAGGCATATATACAGCAGCAGTTATATATACATATATATATATATATATATATATACATATTACATATTACATACATATATTGCAGTGATTCCTCCCTACAAACGCCGTGTGTCGCTGACTGGCCGACCCCCGTGAAACTACCAGCTTATCCCTCGTGGTCAAGGTCAGGTAACCAGCGACACCGAACAAAGCGGGGGCCTACCATTAAGCCACGCCTACTCCTGCTATATAAGACCACACCTGGCCGTGACCTGCCCCTTCTTCTAGCTACAGCCGCAGCAAGCAACACCTCCTCTGAGCACCCTCACCAACCAGCTAGCTCTCCCTACTCACGCTTGTAACCATGCTGCCTCCTCCCAACACCAGCCACCAAGCTGCATTGTACATCCAATATAGTATGTATACAGAGAGCACATTGTGAGTTTCCTTTCTCCATCCCATCCTGAGTGTGAACCAAATAACCCGTACCCCACAAATGGTGACCTCCGGAGATTCCCACTCGCACAGGATGGAGGAGAAACCGATCACTCTCCCAGTCTTCAAGCAACATGGAAGACTGGCTTATCCACCCAGAAGCAGCTCTCATCGGCTCTACAGCTACTGTCACTACACCGCAGGTTAGACACCCTAGAGCAGCACTGCTTCTCAAGGCAGACACCAGCTCCTCTTCCTAAATAATAATAATAATAATTAACGGTTTATTGAAAGAGCTTGGCAGCCAGAAGGCTGAAAATATACAGTTACATAATTGGGAATGGGTTTCGAATTACAAATAATATACAAACAACATTAGTGATATAAATAACATTTGTGACATGAATAACCACGTCCTACTGACCCCAGCACACCCGTCCTGCCTCAGACGCCGTCCCCGGCCCAGCAGTACCCCCTGCCACTCCTACTGACGCGGCCCCTGCTCCTGACGCGGACCCACACACCCCTCTTTTATCCCTCAGGTACCCCCTGCTACTGTCCTGCACCCTGCTGCTGTCATGGACCCTGCTGCTGTCATGCACCTTACTGCTGTCATGGACACACTTCCTAACGCAGCCCCTGCTCCTGACCCAGGCCTACACACCCCAGCAGGCGCATCTGAGGACTCTGTACCTGTCGCGAGGGAAGCACAACATTCATCTCCTCCACAACCCTCCTTCTCCCTCTTTTCTCCCACAGATCTCGTGTATCTAGACAGAGTTGCCCCCCTAGCGGCCGGCTCATCCACGCCCTCGCTGTTATGTCTCACATGTGGCACGCACCGCCCGTTCTGCCTCACATGTGCCATGCACCCCTGCAGACAAAAAATCTCCTACACCGCCTGGAGGGAAGGGGGAGTATTGTAGTGGATTCCTCCCCTACAAACGCTTGTCGCTGAGTAGCCGACCCCGTGAATTCCCCAGTGTATGCCTCGTGGTTTAGGTCAACCAGCGCCGCCTTACATGACGGAGGTCAACTATTAAGCCACGCCTACCCCCGCTATATAAGACCTGACCTCGTGGTGACCTCGCTCTTTCTACCTACACCAACCAGCAAGCAACACCTCCTCCACCTCCTGCCTGGCGACCCTCGCTCCCGCCGGCGAGCATGGCGACCCAAATGCTGGTCCTCCTCTGAGCATCCTCACCAACCAGCTCTCTCTACATCACGCTTGTAACCACGCTGCCACTTCCCAGCATCAAGCTGCACTGTACATCCAATACAATATATATACAGAGAGCACATAGTGAGTTTCCTTTCTCCATCCCATCCTGAATGTGAACCAAATGACCCGTACCCCACAAATGGTGACCCCCGGAGATTCGCACTCACACATGATGGAGGAGAAACATCTCACGTAAACCTACAATTGGTGACCCCTGGAGCCGTGAACACCACACTCCTTTCTGCTGCTGCCTTACTCCTGGAGCTGAGAAGATCGTCCTGCCTGCTGCCTGGTTAGGCCAGCCGCCTTACCCGCACCACCTGCTACCCCACTCCTCCACGACAACACAAACCGCATCACGTGCTACCCCACTACGACACCATCTAACGACTGTGTGACACACTTCTGCAAGAATGGACGGACGGATCTCTCTACCGACTTTCAACCACAACGTCGAGGACTGGTTAGATCACGTGGAAACAATCCTCATCGTCTCACAAGCTACTGACGAGCAAAAGTACGGCGCCCTGCTCTCTTCCTTGCCCACGGAAGTCGCCACGCATGTATCACGGACTATTTCCAACCCTCCAGAGAACAACAAATTCGCCACCCTGCGGGACGCCTTAAAAACGTCATTGCCAACGGACCCGCCCTAGTCTCCTGCAGAACCTATCTTCTGTCTCCCTACCCCCACTATATAAGACCACACCTGGTCGTGACCTGCCCCTTCTAGCTACAGCCGCAGCAAGCAACACCGCCTCTGAGCACCCTCACCAACCAGCTAGCTCTCCCTACTCACGCTTGTAACCACTCTGCCTCCTCCCAACACCAGCCACCAAGTTGCATTGTACATCCAATATAATATGTATACAGAGAGCACATTGTGAGTTTCCTTTCTCCGTCCCATCCTGAGTGTGAACCATATATCTCGTACCCCACAATATCACTAGTTAGGAATTGAACCCTGGTGGACGTCTGGATGAGAAATATTACTTACGAATCTATGAGAATTAAGATGGTAAATGACCAACCACGGAATAACCAGCCCAATATATCTTTCTAGTAATCCTCCGTAAATAAGATATTAGAAGCATAATGTGTTGTGTAATGGTAGACCCTGCTGCCATATGACATCACGAAAATTGTGACCAAGTCCCAGGCTGCTGATCTGACTTTCTGCCTCATTTACACACAATTGCAGGGTCTCAATTGTTTCTCTTAACATTGACAACACAACATACTGTATTGTTTCTCACTCTTGATCTTTTTTTATTTGTTTATTTCTTTATGGTTCTTTATTAATATTATTGCAGTGTTGTTGTTATTATATTGTAGTGGACGTCTCCCCTACAACTGCGTAGCCACATTCCAATGCCACAGTATCCTAGCAACCAGCCACCTGCTACGTCTTCCCTAGCAACCAAACGAGCGGCCCAGGGAGGGCGTCACCAGATGCCACAGTATCCTAGCAACCAGCCACGTCTTCCCTAGCAACGGAGTCAAGAAACCGGCGACTTCCCATGGGTTTACTTCCGGCGGCTGTGTATATAAGCTCTGTCTCTCCATTGAGATTCATTCTACTCTACGTTCCTGAACACGCAACACCTCCTCCAAGCAAGCTCCTCGCTGTCCCGCTCTCATTCAACCTGGAGGCCAGCAACAGGCAACATCTTCTCTAACGAAGCTCCTGCACATCTACCTCCTTCAACACGCTACTCACCGAACGTGTCTACTGAGTAGCTCCTCACCACACGGCATCTCCAGCACCAGACTGTCTACCATATAACTTATATTATATAAGAAAACCACCTTAGAGTTTCCATCCATCCTGAGTGCTAGACAACATTAATATCATGAAACCCTACAATATTTTATTATTTTTATTTTTGTATTTTTGTAATTTTACTTATCTAAATTATTATTATTATTATTATTATTATTATTATTATTATTATTATTATTATTATTATAATATTCTCGCCCCATAGGCCTCGATGTGGGTCAGTGACCTGTGCCCGGGTGAGCTAATCCCCGTAAAAAAAAAAAAAATAAAACCATCCATCATCATCACTACATATAACATCATCCATCATCATCACTACATATAACACCATCCATCATCACTACATATAACATCATCCATCATCATCACTACATATAACACCATCCATCATCACTACATATAACACCATCCATCATCACTACATATAACATCATCCATCATCATCACTACATATAACACCATCCATCATCACTACATATAACATCATCCATCATCACTACATATAACATCATCCATCATCATGTCGCTACATACCCTTACCATCCGCGTATCACTTTACATATAACATCATCCATCATCATCACTACGCCTGCTTACCGCCATCATCACTACATATAACACCATCCATCATCACTACATATAACACCATCCATCATCACTACATATAAACATCATCATCATCATCACTACATATAACACCATCCATCATCACCATATAACATCATCCATCATCATCACTACCTTATAACACCATCATCATCACTACATATAACACCATCCATCATCACTACATATAACATCATCCATCATCATCACTACATATAACACCATCATCATCACTACATATAACATCATCCATCATCTTTCCACATATAACATCCATCATCACTACATATAACATCATCGTAATATACATATAACACCATCCATCATCACTACATTTAACATCATCCATCATCACTACATATAACACCATCCATCATCACATATAACACCATCCATCATCACACATATAACACCATCCATCATCATCACTATATAACATCATCCATCATCACATCACTACATATAACACCATCCATCATCACTACATATAAACGCATCATCCATCATCACTACATATAACATCATCCCATCATCACTACATATAACATCATCCATCATCACTACATATAACACCATCCATCATCACCATATAACACCATCCATCATCTACTACATACCCTTGCCATCCATCATCACTACATATAACACCATCCATCATCACTACATATAACATCATCCATCATCATCACTACATATACTTACCACCCATCATCACCATATATAACACCATCCATCATCATCACTGTATAACACCGTCCATCATACTTTCATATAACACCATCCATCTGTCTACTACCTTTTCTTCATCCATCATCATCACCATATAACATCATCCATCATGTCACTACATATAACACCATCCATCATCACTACATATAACACCATCCATCATCATCCACTACATATAACATCATCCATCATCATCATATAACACCATCCCATCATCACTACATATAACACCATCCATCATCATCACTACATATAACGCAATACATCATCATACTACATATAACTTTTCACCATCCATCATCACTTTCTACATATAACACCATCATCATCTTTTCATATAACACCATCCATCATCACTACATATAACACCATCCATCATCTTTACATATAACACCATCCATCATCACTACATGTAACACCATCATCATCATCACTACATATAACATATCCATCATCATCACTTCCATATAACACATCCATCATCACTACATATAACACCATCCATCATCATCACTGCATACTCAGCACCATCATCATCACTACATATAGCACCATCCATCATCATCACTACATATAACATCATCCATCATCATCACTACATATAACGCACCATCCATCATCACTACATATAACACCATCCATCATCATCACTACATATAACACCATCCATCATCATCCTACATAACACCATCCATCATACTATAACACCATCCATCATCACTACGCATAACACCATCCATCATCACCATATAACCTACCATCCATCATCACTACATATAACATCATCATCACTACATGTAACACCATCACATCATCACTACATATAACACCATCCATCGTACCATATCATCAGTCATCACCATGTAACACCATCCATCATCACTACATATAACATCATCCATCATCACTACATGTAACACCATCCATCATCACTACATGTACCATCCATCATCACACATGTAACACCATCCATCATCATTACATGTAACACCATCCATCATCATCTTTTCATATAACACCATCCATCATCACTACATGTAACACCATCCATCATCTTTACATATAACATCATCCATCATCACTACATGTAACACCATCCATCATCACTACATGTAACTTTTAATCATCATCACTACATATAACATCATCCATCATCACTACATATAACTTTTATTAAATGTCTTTATCATCATCTACATGTAACACCATCCATCATCACTACTTATAACATCATCCATCATCACTGTATAACACCATCCATCATCACCACATATGACACCATCCATCATCACTACATATAACATCATCCATCATCACTTTCCACACTTATAAACACACCATCCATCACATCCACTACATGTAACACCATCATCATCACCACATATAACGCATCATCATCATCACTACACCTTAACCATCCATCATCACTACATGTAACACCATCCATCACTACATATAACATCATCCATCATCACTACATGTAACACCATCCATCACTACATGTAACACCATCCATCATCACTACATGTAACACCATCCATCACTACATGTAACACCATCCATCATCACTACATGTAACACCATCCATCATCATCACTACATATAACACCATCCATCATCACTACATATAACATCATCCATCATCACTACATGTAACACCATCCATCATCACTACATGTAACACCATCCATCATCACCACAGATCGGTAAAGTAGTCCGAGATTCTCCTGTGGCACACATACACACAAACACACACACAGACATAATTTTGTTATATATATATATATACATACATCATCATCAATATTATTATTATTATTATTATTATTATTACTATTATTATTATTATTATTATTATTATTATATTATTAATATTTTTATTATTATATTATTATTATTATTTTTATTATTATTATTATTATTATTATTATTATTATTATTATTATTTTATTATTTTATTATTATTATTATATATTATTATTATTTTATTATTTTATTATTATTATTTTATTATTATTATTATTATTATTTTTTTTTTTTTTTTATTATTATTATTATTATTATTATTATTATTATTATTATTATTATTATTATTATTATTATTATTATTTTTTATTATTATTATTATTATTATTATTATTATTATTATTATTATTATTATTATTATTATTATTATTATTATTTATTATTATTATTATTATTATTATTATTATTATTATTATTATTATTATTATTATTATTATCATTATCATCATCATCGCCCCCAGGCCCCGGTGTGGGTCAGTGTCCTGTGCCCGGGTGAGCTAATCCCCGTAAAAAATATAATAATAAATAATAATGAATAATCCGGGTGAGAGTTGGTACTGTGGTTTTGAACTGTTCTCGGCGACAACTAACTTCAAGTTACTAACGTGGGAGATAATAATCACTATTTTCAGCATCTCTTCCACAGTTCTGTCAGTATGTGCACGTCATACACACTATGAGATAGGTAAGGTTTTATATGTATTGTTGAATAAGTCTTTAATGGCGAAAATCGAGTCACCTCAGTTGTATTTTGGTGCAGTTTACGAGAATGGCGGCGGCGGCCTGGAGTTAAACCGTGTTATATTGACTAATACTGGGATGTAGGCGTTAATTTATGCAGGTTAGACACAACCAAAGGCTTATAAAGAAAAATAGGTTTTAAGAGGAGTTTCTTTAATAGATGTATGTTTATTAGAATTAGTATGTGAAGGAATATGCGATGGCTCGAGTACATGCTCAAGTCTCCACCACGCTCCTGCCCTGGCCCGTCAGTCAGCCCTGAAGGCCATTTAGTAACTCGTGGGTGTAAGTCAGGTCTTTAGGTCATTTAGTAACTCTGGGGTAGGTCAGTCCTGCAGGTCATTTAGTAACTCTGGGGTAGGTCAGTCCAGCAGGTCATTTAGTAACTGGGGTAAGTCAGTCCTGCAGGTCATTTAGTAACTGGGGTAAGTCAGTCCTGCAGGTCATTTAGTAACTGGGGTAAGTCAGTCCTGCAGGTCATTTAGTAACTCTGGGGTAGGTCAGTCCTGCAGGTCATTTAGTAACTGGGGTAAATCGGTCCAGCAGGTCTTTTAGTAACTCTGGGGTAGGTCAGTCCTGCAGGTCATTTAGTAACTCTGGGGAAAGTCGGTCCAGCAGGTCATTTAGTAACTGGGGTAAATCGGTCCAGCAGGTCATTTAGTAACTGGGGTAAGTCTGTCCAGCAGGTCATTTAGTAACTGAAGTCAGTCCTGCAGGTCATTTAGTAACTAAAGTTGGTCCAGCAGGTCATTTAGTAACTGGGGTAAGTTGGTCCAGCAGGTCATTTAGTAACTGGGGTAAGTCAGTCCTGCAGGTCATTTAGTAACTGGGGTAAGTCAGTCCTGCAGGTCATTTAGTAACTGGGGAAGTTGGTCCAGCAGGTCATTTAGTAACTGGGGTAGTTGGTTTGGTGTCATTTAGTAATCAGTCTGGGGCCCTGCAGGTCATTTAGTAACTGGGGTAAGTCAGTCCTGCAGGTCATTTAGTAACTGGGGTGTTGGTCCAGCAGGTCAGTAACTGGGTAAGTCAGTCCCAGGTCATTTAGTAACTGGGGTAAGTCAGTCCAGCAGGTCATTTAGTAACTGGGGTAAGTCAGTCCTGCAGGTCATTTAGTAACTGGGGTAAGTTGGTCCAGCAGGTCATTTAGTAACTGGGGTAAGTCAGTCTTGCAGGTCATTTAGTAACTCGTTGATGGAAGTCAGTCCTGAAGGTCATTTAATAGCACGGTCAATTTATAGTAGAGGGCATAATTGTGTATTATTTCAGTTGCTGTCACAAAACAAATCTCGTGAATTGTATAGTTGCAATCGGCAATTTTGACAATTCTAAGACACACTTTTCCAATGGCATTTTGTGCAAAGAAAGTATCGATATAAGGAGATATTTAAAAAAAATCTGTATAATTTTATGGCGTACACACCAGAACATCGAATGACTGTGGAGCCCCCTGGTTAGGTTAGGTTTGGTTGATTAGGTTAGTTACTTTTACTTTTTTTACTTTTATCCTCGAGATTCAAAACTCTTTTTTCCGATGGTTTTTTATGTGTTTTGAACACCTTTTACCTTGATTTTTATAGCAAATTTCTAGATTCTGAGGTGGGAAGGTGGGGGGGATGGCTTATCTCAGAAGCTATTGATTTGTGCCAGAAATGAAGGTAAAATTCTTTCATAACACATCATCAGAATTGGTCGAAAGTATATATTTACCAAGCATAGTTTTTAACTTCATTTTCGTTTAGTGGAAACAAATGAAAATTTACCCATAATTTGATATCTTTTCTGTTGCTAAGGATGAATTCAGACTAAAACAAGGTGATTTTCACGTATGACACTTCTTTGCGATTTTACCTTTAACCGAGGAGTTATTTGATTTTGTTCATTTTTACACTGATATTCTTATCATTATAGTAAGTACTGTAAGTATTTTAAGAGGCAACATTTACTAGAACCTAATAGAACCTGACCTAACCAACCAAAAACCTATCCAACCTTACCTAACTTCGTTCCCCCTGCCATATAAAACAGAAAGTACTTATTTTGATATCTGGCACAAATGAAAGGGTAATTATTGGTTTTAGTGACATTCACGTTTTTTACATGAAAACCTACTTTTCTGGTGTTTTTTGGTGTGTTTTCTTCAAATATCACCTTCATTTCCTTGGGAAATAAGTGGTTTTCAAGGAAATGAATTAACATTTTCCCAGTAACTTTAGATTTCCCATGGAAATAAAGGTAAAATTTGCTGGAAAAACAGTAAAATACAGCAGAAAAATAGGTTTTCATGGACACAGTTTGCCCGTGGGAGGATTGGGGTTTTGGGGTGAAAAAAAAAATATATATAATAATAATAATTGGAACACAAAAATGCATTAGAAAGAAACAATTTGGAATAAACGTAACCTAATCTAACCCTTTGTCCTTTTTGTCCATGGGCAGACAATTGTACGAGGAATAATGCCATGAGACTTAGAAGCTTCCTCTGCAGCTTGATCATCTTTGTAAATGTCTTTTATGAGTAAGTTGATAATAGTCAGTCAAGCACAAGCCACACGCTGTGACTGTATCTAATCGTATGGAGGACGTGCCAGGGAGGAGCAGACCGGGAAGGTTGAAGTGACGGAGTTTACTGTTAATTATGAATATTTTTATTTCAATTTTACTTTCATCATTTTCTCGAAAACAGTGACAATCCCATAAGGTTGAAGGTTAGTTATGAGCTTAACAGTAAGTCAAAGTGAGTAAAAAAGGCTACTTCATGGAAATATGAACATGAGTAAAACCAATGAAAGCAACTTTGTTGAAGTGTCATGGTGTAATTTAACGTTTTTTTTTTTTTTTTTAAACTGAAAGTACACTTGGAACTAGCGGAAAGATGTAAACAAACTATCAGATGTGCTGACTCAGCATATTTTACGGAGGAGTATATACGGTAAATAATTAAATTCTTCATGTACAGTGATCCCTCGGTTAACGAGATTTCGGTTAACGAGTTACCTTCCATAAGTTTCTTAACTTCGGTTAACGAGCAATCCCTCGATTAACGAGTTTTTTACTAAGTCGACCTCAACATGATGCCAGGCGTGTCCACCAGCTGTAGTATTAGTCCAATACAGTAATCGGTTCTAGGGCTTAAAGTCCTTACTATTTTTGTAAATATCAAGAAGTTTATACTATTCAATAATTTTAAAAGTTTTATATTAAATTTTTAGTCATTTTAACAATTATTGAACGAAATTGAAGTACAGGAAGCTAGTTTTTTGCGCCAAACAGCCTGTCACACACCATACAGGCGTCAGTCTCTGTCTTTTTCACTGGAGGTCATCTTGCTTGAGACTCTTCAACTAAACGCTTTTTTCTGTGTTTCCAAGCAAATTATTGGTCAATTTGAAATTTATTTTACATATTGACAATACCGATATAATGCAGTGCAGTGTTGATTTAAAGAAAATAATCTTGAATTACACCAAGAGAACTAAAATTTTATGGGTGAATGGCACCATGGGGTGACTTCTCTTCCACCCCAATGCCTTCTCTTCTCGCTTCTCCTCCACCCCCATTCTAATTCCCATCATCATCATCATCCAGGAGCCTTCTACATACACACCTCAAAGTAAGTGTACTTTACTACCATTTTTGTTGATTTTAGGCAATTTTCTGTGAGCTGGAACCAATTACCCAAAAACCCATTGAAACAGTGGTTTCGGTTAACGAGTTTTTCAGTTAACGAGCAACCTTCTAGAACGGATTGTGCTCCTTAACCGATGGACCACTGTACTACATTTTTTCGATTTCTTGTAATCTGCACCTAACCCTATTTTCTCCATAAGCCCTGTTTTATTGCGAATTTCTACAGCGCGAGGTTTTACAAGAGCACAACTATCGCGTTGTAGCAGAACTGGCTGTATTATTATACTGTATTTACATTTTCGCCCCAATGTCTGGGCGGGCTAATCCCTGTAAAATACTGTATGTATAGGTATATTTTTGAGGATGAAACTTTAGCAACCATTTTTCCAACTAACAACTCATTGCATTTATATCTTCTTGTAGTTTTACACAGTCCACTGTATTCCTTATTCTTCTGTATTTTTATTTATTTAATTTTTTTATGAACTCTAATTTTGTGTAAAAATTGACCATACGGTGCATGATAATTTTATTGCAAGTTACAGCAGAAGAGTTAACAGTTTCATCCATTTAAGTGTTATAGTTGAAATAAATGTCAAGGTGTTGGTGTATATTTTGATAATGTTTACATTAGATAGAATGATTAATTATAAATTTATATACCAACAAACCTCAAGGATTAGCAGCAGAAGTACAGTACAGTATAGAGTGAGTTGGCCCCATTGTGTCATTGTTAAAGTGTAACATCTGTCTTTCAGGAGTGTGTTAGATGGTGTCTTCACAACAGTTACTGCTACAATCAGTTATTGCCATAGTCCACCATGGATTGTGTTTGGTTGTCCGTGGTAAGTTATGAAACATAAATTTGGGTCACCTGATGATAAGGCATTCCAACTTATTTCACCTAATAATTAAACACCCTCATCCACCAACTTAGCCTAACCTAACCCCTGTAGGTGATGTTAGGGTATTTAATTATTAGGTGATATAGCTGGGGATTACTCTACTCTGTTCACTTTAGGTAGACATCTGGGACGAAGGAAAGGACTTTCATGATTGGCGGACACAACCAGGGTAAAGGGGGAGGGGTGGATGTAGGAGTCAGTTTGGTTACCTACCATTTAATGACTGCTCACCACTACCTCATGAAACACTGTCTCAGTCGCAGAGCTCTATTATCTTTCTCCGCCCTTGTCCTCTTGCTATCTCTTAATTCTTAGGGGTTTCTCTTGTAAGGGCTGGACTTTTTCTTACTTTATGCTATTCTGTCCTTCAGATTTATTCTATTTCATATACAGTACTTATCCTTTTTATATATTTCTTCTCTTTTATTCTTCAATATATATACTGTACCTATATTCTTATTTCAAATACTGTACAGTTTTTTATATTTATTCTCTTGTTATTTTCCAAGTCAATATTCTTTTCTTTACTTCATTTCTTTTCATATACAGGTGCTCCCCGACTTACGACGGGGTTAGGGACCCAAATCCAGGTCGTAAGGATCCGACGTAGATAAAAAATGAAATTATTAAAAAATAAATAAATAAATATAAAAAATAAAAGATCTACAGTGAAATACAGTACAGTGAAAGTAATAAATAATGAGGAATGGATAGTGTGACTGAGCACTTACCTTTAATGTAGTCAGCTGAATGCACACGGGGCACCCATAATTTTCTAATTATACATGGAGACTGCATTAACTGGAAACGTTTCGGTATAGAAAATGTGCGCGTCATTTGAAAAGAAAAAAATTTGTCACGACTATGATGGTCGTATGTCGACCACGTTCCTGATAAAGAGAGGACTTTGAAACACTACTGAGGGTACACCAACCAGATATTGTGGGAGCTGTAGAACTGTTGTACAAGAACAGGAGAATCGACCCAGAGGAATGCGAGTTCAGTATTGTCTGGATATGACTCATTTGAACCTTTCTCAAGAAACTTGCAAGAGGGTGTGGTTATCATGCTAGGCAAGACCTTGGAGCCACCATGCAGTACAGGAGAGGATGTTTTGAAGAGTCCAAGTGGTGTAAAATTAAACTAAGGGAGGGACTTACTTATTGTCGGGTGTTTCTACAGATCCCCAAACTGTGACCCACTAAATCAAAGGAACTTAAGAGCCTTAATAGACAATCGCTATGCTCAACCCTAGCCGCCTCCTTATCATGGGGGACTTTAACTATGGTGACATCGACTGGAGAAATGAGTTCACCCCAAGTGACTTGAATAACCCTGCTACTTTTTTTGTAGAAACTCTGAGAGATTGTTTTCTGTTCCAATATGTTAGAGACCCGACACATTACAGAGGGGAGCAAACACCCAAGCCACTTGACCTCATCATAACAAATGAGGAGGGTATGGTGACCAAACTGGAACACCTTGCTCTAGTTGGCACCAGTCACCATATAGTGTTGTCATTCAGATTTATCTGTTATCTAGTTCAAGATAAGGCCAGGCCAAGATGCAAATACTACAGGGGAAATCACAATGGGATGAGGGAAGAGATGAGGGGTATCAACTGGCCTGATTCATTAAGGCACAAGACTGCAGACACTACGCTTAATATCATAACTAGTAAAGTGCCCCATTTGATCGATAAGTACATACCCAAGACCAAACCCAGTGCCTCTAGGAATACGAGGGGATCCTTACACATGAACCATGCGGCGGTCGACAAAGTAAAGAAGAAAACCCAGAAATTCAAGACATGGGTTGGGTCAAATGAAGAGCAGGACAGAAGGATGTATGCAAGAGCCAGAAACCAAGCAAAGATAGTGTAGATGGGCTGAAAAGGAGTTCCAGAGGCTAATGGCAAGCGAGGTGGCATTCTTTTACAAGGTTGTTTCATAGTAGATGTTCCATCACGACATCTCATATACTATTCTGTAATTCTCATAAATACTTTACACACAATGCTGGTCACGCTCACTGGCCTATATTTATTCGTGGGGTGGTGATCTCCCAAAACTAATTTTTTTTTTTTTTTTTCAGAGTAAAATGAAGCCCACGTCTCGGTCCAAATCAGCCCATCTACGGCCTACTTGTAATTCACCTCCAAGGAAGCGATTGTGTGTGGCAGATGGCATTTGTGATGGCAAGGACAAGAAGCTTAAAGACACCTGCAAGGCACTGAAAACAAGTCATCAGATGTCTGTAGAGAAGGTGCACAAAGGAAGCAAAGAGGTGAGGTTGAAGATAAAGATAATGGGGAGAGGTGGGAATTTGTTGAACAAGAATGAGTGGAAGCCAGTGGGGAAAGACTTGCAGAAAAACCCGATATGTAATCCAAAGCGAACCAAGGAAAAGAGTGTGGAAGGGTGTTCTCAGGAAAGTGACATCAAAGCATGGAAGGGAAATGAAACATTAGAAGGTGAAGTTAGGTCTTGGGGAAGTAAGGTGTGCACTTCCAAGGGATTTGAAACTGTGAACGATGAATCACACCTTTGGGTAAGTAAAATGTGTATGCCAAAAGGATATCCTAAAATGAAGATGAAGCATAAACAGGATGACGGTGTTGATAATTTGTCCCTAAGAAATGAGTTTAAAACAACAGTGGAATGTCAGGGACTTAATGATGATGATACTTGTCTGTTGGTTAATGGTGGTGATAGTCCTCTGACAGGTAATGGTGGTGATAGTCTCCTGACAGGTAATGGTGGTGATAGTCCTCTGACAGGTAATGGTGGTGATAGTCCTCTGACAGGTAATGGTGGTGATAGTCCTCTGACAGGTAATGGTGGTGATAGTCCTCTGACAGGTAATGGTGGTGATAGTCCTCTGACAGGTAATGGTGGTGATAGTCCTCTGACAGGTAATGGTGGTGATAGTCCTCTGACAGGTAATGGTGGTGATAGTCCTCTGACAGGTAATTATTTGAAGATGATGGGTCAGGAAGATAAACAAACCAGTAGATGAAGAGAGGAAAATGAGTGAAAATGCCCAGGAGGAGAGGAAGCTTGATTGTGAAGTTAGTATAAAAGGCTTAATGACCAAAGCTGATGTGGAAAAGATGAAGAGAACACAGAAGAAGGAAAGAAAAAAAACATTCGAGGAGAATAGAAGAAAAACAGTAAAGAGCAACCTAGAAAGTGCAAGAGCAAACTGGAGGGATACCCTGTGGAAGATCAAACAAACCAAGTGAAAGATTGTAGAACAATGACATGTGTGAAGGTGAAAATGCAATGAAAGCAGACCAAAAGACGTGTGACAAAGGAGGGAAGAAAATTAATCTCGGAAACAGGTGTAAAGACAGTGTGCCAAGTCATTCAATGGACTATTCTGACACTTCACAGGAAAATTTCCCCAGTGACCAGGGATGGGAAGTTAGATCCTTTAGTTCTCTCATTAGGGAGATAATTAATGAGGAAGTGGCTTGTGCCAAACGTACAGAGGTGGCTGCTGAGAAACCTTGTGATGAAAATTCTAGGTCAAAATGTGAAAATGAATTTGATGATAAACAGAAACAAGATACAAATAGGGTTGTTGAGGATAACGCTGATGAACAAGTTCGCTTTTACTCCATCCCAGAAGTTGTGGAACGTTTTCCTGTGGACATGGATGTTAAGGTTGTGTCTACCAGATTTACAAATGAACTTCCTCAAACTAATGGATTAAGTGGATCATATAATTATGCCAGTACAGTAGGAGACAAGGGCGTACTGACCCTGCACAGTACAACAGTGAATGCTGGGAATTTATCTGTGGAGTCTGTGAAATGTTCAAATAATCCCACTTTTGCAGCTGTTAATCCTCTGGTCTTGGGAGAATATACAGAAGCTCATTGTTACAGTTACCGTCTGTGCAAAGTTTTACTCCAAGATATCAGATTAAAGGGTACAAATTGTTACATAGTGGAGAGGGAAGGTGACTGTGACCCTGTACCCGTAGAAGGTGACAGTGACTCTGTGCCTGTAGAAGGTGACAGTGACTCTGTACCTGTAGAAGGTGACTGTGACCCTGTACCTGTAGAAGGTGACTGTGACCCTGTACCTGTAGAAGGTGACTGTGATCCTGTACCTGTAGAAGGTGAAGGCCTGTACCTATAGATGGTGACTGCCCTGTACCTGTAAAGGTGACAGTGACTCTGTGTGTAGAAAGGTGACAGTGACTCTGTACCTGTAGAGGTGACTGTGACCCTGTACGTAGAAGGTGACAGTGTGCCTGTAAGAAGGTGACAGTGACTCTGCCTGTGAAGGTGACTGTGACCCTGTACCTGTAGAGGTGACTGTGATCCTGTACCTGTAGAGAGGTGAAGGTGACCCTGTATAGACGGTGACTGTGACCCTGTACCTGTAGAGGTGACTGTCTGTACCTGTAGAGGTGACTGTGTCCCTGTACCTGTAGAGGTGGTGACCCTGTACCTATAGACGGTGATGACTCTGTGTGACTGTGACCCTGTACCTGTAGAAGGTGACTGTGATCCTGCCTGTAGAAGGTGAAGGTGACCCTGTACCTGTAGAAAGTGACGGTGACTGTGACCCTGTACCTGGAGAAGAATGTGATCCTGTGCCTGTAGAAGGTGAAGGTGACCCTGTACCTGTAGGTGACTGTGACTCTGTACCTGTAGAAGGTGACTGTGACCCTGTACCTGTAGAAGGTGACTGTGACTCTGTACCTGTAGAGAGGTGACTGTGATCCTGTGCCTGTAGAGGTGACTATGACCCTGTACCTGGGTGACTGTAACCCTGTACTTGTAGAGGTGACTGTGACCCTGTACAGATGACTGTGTCCCTGTACCTGTAGAAGGTGACTGTGACCCTGTACCTGTACAGGTGACTGTGTCCTGTACCTGTAGAGTGAAAGTGACTGTGACCTGTACCTGTAGGGTGACTGTGTCCCTGTACCTGTAGAAGGTGAAAGTGACTGTGACCCTGTACCTGTAGAAAGTGACTGTGATCCTGTGCCTGTAGAAGGTGACTGTGACCCAGCACCTGTAGAGGTGAAGGTGACTGTGACCCTGTACCTGTAGAAGGTGACTGTGACTCTGTACCTGTAGAGGTGACTGTGACTCTGTACCTGTAGAAGGTGACTGTGACTCTTGTACCTGTAGAAGGTGACTGTGACTCTGTACCTGTAGAGAGGTGACTGTGACCCAGCACCTGTAGAAGGTGAAGGTGACTGTCCCTGTACTGTAGAAGGTGAAGGTGACTGTGACCCTGTACCCGTAGAAGGTGACAGTGACTCTGTGCCTGTAGAAGGTGACAGTGACTCTGTACCTGTAGAAGGTGACTGTGACCCTGTACCTGTAGAAGGTGACTGTGACCCTGTACCTGTAGAAGGTGACTGTGATCCTGTACCTGTAGAAGGTGAAGGTGACCCTGTACCTATAGATGGTGACTGTGACCCTGTACCTGTAGAAGGTGACAGTGACTCTGTGCCTGTAGAAGGTGACAGTGACTCTGTACCTGTAGAAGGTGACTGTGACCCTGTACCCGTAGAAGGTGACAGTGACTCTGTGCCTGTAGAAGGTGACAGTGACTCTGTACCTGTAGAAGGTGACTGTGACCCTGTACCTGTAGAAGGTGACTGTGATCCTGTACCTGTAGAAGGTGAAGGTGACCCTGTACCTATAGACGGTGACTGTGACCCTGTACCTGTAGAAGGTGACTGTGATCCTGTACCTGTAGAAGGTGACTGTGTCCCTGTACCTGTAGAAGGTGAAGGTGACCCTGTACCTATAGACGGTGACAGTGACTCTGTACCTGTAGAAGGTGACTGTGACCCTGTACCTGTAGAAGGTGACTGTGATCCTGTACCTGTAGAAGGTGAAGGTGACCCTGTACCTGTAGAAAGTGACGGTGACTGTGACCCTGTACCTGGAGAAGAATGTGATCCTGTGCCTGTAGAAGGTGAAGGTGACCCTGTACCTGTAGGTGACTGTGACTCTGTACCTGTAGAGGTGACTGTGACCCTGTGCCTGTACTGTGACTCTGTACCTGTAGAGGTGACTGTGATCCTGTGCCTGTAGAAGGTGACTATGACCCTGTACCTGTAGGTGACTGTAACCCTGTACTTGTAGAAGGTGACTGTGACCCTGTACTGACTGTGTCCCTGTACCTGTAGAAGGTGACTGTGACCCTGTGTCCTGTACAAGGTGACTGTGTCCCTGTACCTGTAGAAGGTGAAAGTGACTGTGACCCTGTACCTGTAGAAGGTGACTGTGTCCCTGTACCTGTAGAGGTGAAAGTGACTGTGACCCTGTACCTGTAGAAAGTGACTGTGATCCTGTGCCTGTAGAAGGTGACTGTGACCCAGCACCTGTAGAAGGTGAAGGTGACTGTGACCCTGTAGTGACTGTGACTCTGTACCTGTAGAAGGTGACTGTGACTCTGTACCTGTAGAAGGTGACTGTGACTCTGTACCTGTAGAAGGTGACTGTGACTCTGTACCTGTAGAAGGTGACTGTGACCCAGCACCTGTAGAAGGTGAAGGTGACTGTGTCCCTGTACCTGTAGAAGGTGAAAGTGACTGTGACCCTGTACCTGTAGAAAGTGACTGTGACCCTGTACCTGTAGAAAGTGACTGTGAACCTGTACCTGTAGAGGGTGACTGTGATCCTGTACCTGTAGAAGGTGAAGGTGACTGTGACCCTGTACCTGTAAAAGGTGACTGTGACCCTGTACCTGTAGAGAGGTGAACCTGTACCTGTAGAAGGTGACTGTGTGACTGTGACCCTGTAGAGTGACCTGTAAGAGGTGACTGTGACCCTGTACCTGTAGAAGGTGACTGTGACCCTGTACCTGTGAACTCCCTGTGCCTGTAGAAGGTGACTGTACCCTGTACCTGTAGAGGTGACTGTGACCCTGTACCTGTAGAGGTGACTGTGACCCTGTACTGTGTGACTGTGACCCTGTACCTGTAGAAGGTGAAGGTGACCCTGTACCTGTAGAAGGTGACTGTGATCCTGTACCTGTAGGTGACTGTGACCCTGTACCTGTAGAAGGTGAAGGTGACTGTGACCCTGTGCCTGTAGAAGGTGAAGGTGACTGTGACCCTGTACCTGTAGAAGGTGACTGTGATCCTGTACCTGTAGAGGTGACTGTGACCCTGTACCTGTAGAGGTGACTGACCCTGAACCTGTAGAAGGTGACTGTGACCCTGTACCTGTAGAAGGTGAAGGTGATTGTGATCCTGTACCTGTAGAAGGTGAAGGTGACCCTGTACCTGTAGAAGGTGTTTGTGGCCTGTACCTGTAGAAGGTGATTGTGATCTTGTACCTGTAGAAGGTTACTGTGACTGTGACCCTGTACATGTAGAAGGGGACTGTGACCCTGTACCTGTAGAAGGTGACTGTGACACTGTACCTGCTGTGACCCTGTACCTGTAGAAGGTGACTGTGATCCTGTACCTGTAGAAGGTGACTGTGATCCTGTACCTGTAGAAGGTGAAGGTGACCCTGTACCTGTAGAAGGTGACTGTGATCCTGTACCTGTAGAAGGTGACTGTGATCCTGTACCTGTAGAAGGTGAAAGTGACCCTCTACCTGTAGAAGGTGTAGGTGACAGTGACCCTGTACCTGTAGAAGGTGACTG
Organism: Homarus americanus; assembly: GCF_018991925.1. Classification (NCBI taxonomy): domain Eukaryota; kingdom Metazoa; phylum Arthropoda; class Malacostraca; order Decapoda; family Nephropidae; genus Homarus; species Homarus americanus. The sequence continues at coordinate 694,858 of NW_024740202.1, read as the reverse complement.
TGACCCTGTACCTGTAGAAGGTGACTGTGATCCTGTACCTGTAGAAGGTGACTGTGATCCTGTACCTGTAGAAGGTGAAAGTGACCCTCTACCTGTAGAAGGTGTAGGTGACTGTGACCCTGTACCTGTAGAAGGTGACTGTGACTCTGTACCTGTAGAAGGTGACTGTGACTCTGTACCTGTAGAAGGTGACTGTGACTCTGTACCTGTAGAAGGTGACTGTGACTCTGTATCTGTAAAAGGTGAAAGTGACAGTGACCCTGTACCTGTAGAAGGTGACTGTGGCTCTGTACCTGTAGAAGGTGAAAGTGCTCATCATGGCTTTACAGCTCTGGTAATAGCAGATCATTATTACGCATCTGTAAGAGGTAACATCAATTTTGAAGCTAAAACATCAAGGTTGGAAAGTGACCATAACCAGATTTCTGTTGCACATGAAGGCAGTTGCAGACAAGTGTCTCCCACAGTGGAAAGTAAAGCCGTGGAAAGATGTGTAGAAGTGGATGAGGAGTCTGACTCTATTGGTGTGAGCAAAGGAGGTAAAGTTGACAGTGAAAAGGAGGTAGAGCCAGTCTGTCAGCCTATAGAAGAGAAACACAGTGCTGATGATCTACCACATACCATACAGAGAGAACCGGAGCTTGATTTGACAACCGGAAGCATAACACATGATGGTATCACACAGATAGAAGGAAATTTTTATGTTGATATTCAACCATGCATCAGAGATACTGGAGTGGCTGAACTTGACATGATGGTTGCAAGAACAAAACCTGGTAGTAATACGGGCAATGCCACAGACCTGCACAATCAAGCATTGGATGCATTAACTGTTGAAAAAGAAGATGGAGCTGGACTATCAATCATTGAGAAGCTTAGTGCTGCAGCTGATGATAGAAATATTAAGGTAGATGATGTCTCTGACTCGGCTGGGAGATGTGTTTCTATGTGTGAGCCTCTTTCAAAAGGACACACAATGGAAGTGCTTGACCAGTGTTACCAGGAGAAAAATGATGGGTTAGAAAGGAATATTTCTTGCGTTATATCTAGTGCAAGTAAAGAGGGGCAGCCAGCAGATAAAGATGCCAAGGACAGTTATGCATCGGAGCACCTACTTTCCCTGCTGCAGTTATCAGGCGCTCTAAGTAATAACAACAACCTCCTCCTGCTCCCTAGACCTTTTCTCACTGTGGAAATGGTAATGGCAGCCATTAATATAAGTTTATTCAGTGCAAATGATGTTTTTTCTTGGATTTGCAAGATTTGTAAATCTAAGAACAGAAGGTACACAGCACTGTTTGAACGTCAGTTCCTGCAGTATCTTCTATTGTATGAGTACATTACTAAAGAGGTCCATCTAGATCAAAAAGAGGCATGGAAAAATCTTATTCAGCAATCAATATATCGTATACCAAGAGGTTCTGGCATTAGTCTGATATTTGGGACAATTCCTGCGCTGTGTAAGAAGGAAGGAATATATCATTTTCCACATAGTTGTATGGATAAGTGTACTTGTGGGGATAATTTTTTTGGCCCATTAGGAAACCAGAGGAAGGATGGCACTCAAGGGTACTTGAAAAATGAGATTGCAAGGTTACGATTGGAACTGAAGGGCAAGGAGGAAGAGATTAGGTGTCAGCAAGAAAATTCAAAGGAGGAGGTTATAAAACTCAAGGAAGAACTCTGTAGACAACAAGACATATTGAAATTTGATGATGCCTTGAAGGCCGAACTTAAAAGTGCCTGGTGTATAATACAGACCCACAGGCAGGGGACCGACCACCTGTTAAATCAAACTACAGAGGGTGAGGAAATATACCTCATAAAACCCCATGATGTTTTGGTTATCCTACAGCAAATAGTTTTTGAAAAAGAATCCAATATCATTCAAATCCAAAAGAAGTTGAATACCTCTGAGGATAAGTTAAAAGCAAGAGATATAACTATCAGCCAACAACAAGAATCAATGTGCAAGAGTGAATGTGAGATGGCCAAAACTAAAGCTCATATAAAGCAGCTGCAGAAGGAGGTCATGTCTACTAAGAGTAAGTTAGAAGATTGTAAGAATGTAATATGTAATCAGCAGAAACAGTTGAAGAAATGGAATAATATGAGTTTTGACAAGCCACACGAGGAAAACTTGGCAAGATTGCGATTAGAGAAAGAACTCTGGAAACGTGACCAGCTGATTCACCAACAGAAAGAGGAAATAGCCCAGTTGGAGAGTGCAGCAAAAGCAGGTGTATCTCTCAGTGGTCAATTTCAATATCTTCAGACATTACATAGCCAGTTAGAATACGATTTACAACAAAAAGAAACCTTGATACAGACATTGAACCAAGAACTTAATTCATGTAAAAACATCAATTATGCAAAAGAAGCTTATATTAAGAAGCTTCACGATGAAAGAAATACATACTCAAAAACTGAACTGGAAGAGCGGCTTGTTTATTGTAATTCACTCTTAGTAGAAAAAGACAATAGAATCAGTGCTCTGCAAAGGGATCTAACCACATTACAAGAGAAGGAAAAGGAGAAAGAAACCCATGTGGAGAGTCTTGAGAAAGAGCCGAGTTATTATATGAGTGCCTCAGAAGAGCCTGAAGCCACAAGTTCCAATGACAGATGTTCAGTTACCAAAGATTTCCATGACCTCAACCTCCAGAAATATCAAGATCAGAAATACTTACAAAATCACCCCATGGGCAAAATTACTGGAAAGAAAATTAGTAAAGATTATAAATATTGTAAGGTATGTGCAGAATATGTTTTACTGTTGAAGAAGAAGGATGAACAAGTGAAGTTAGGTACAGATAGCATACTGGAACTGGAAAAAGAAGTGATTTATTTATATAAACAATTGAAGGACAGTCCATCCACAGACAAGAAAACTATACTACTTGAACATAGATCGAAAGTTTCAGAACTCAGACGTTGCATTTGTTCTCGAGAGCAAATGAATGCACAGTTAGAGGAGAGACTTAGAGCTCAGGAGATGTCAATCAAGAAATTGATAAGTCACATTGAGACTAAAGATGTTATACTGAGTTATTTACACCAACAATGTAATAAGAGTGATACATCCCCTGAGGTCTGTCAGGGAGAGAGAACTTTTTCACTTGTGACAGATGACAGCAAACATAAGTTTCTGGATGACCCGGAAGACAGTTGTGGTTTAGTGATGCAAAGGTCTCCTAAACAGTTAAAGATGGAAACTTCAGATAAAATATCTCTGAACCCAATAATTGAGGACTTACATTCATCTACTACTCGATGGGTATCCTTGGTTAGGCACCCTGAGACTTCACAAGAAAACACAGACAAAACAGTAGAAGAAGATTGTGTACCAAGTACTTCTGCTGCTAAAGAAGCAAATTGCAATAAAAAAGTAGTTATTAAAGAACTACAACACACGAAAATCACTCTCTCCGATTACCGTGTGAGAAATAAACAACGGGAACATCTTAAAACAATAGTAGAGGAAAATCCACCTTTACCTTGTAGTTCATACAGCAGCAAACAGGGCATGAAGAGGAAGAACTGTGTCACAGAAGTGGTGAAAACTTGTATGGACAACTCAAGTTCTGGGTCAGAATGGAAGAACAAACATTCAGAGAAAAAGAGAAAGATTATTTCAAGTGAAAACTTTCACACAGAATTAGATATAAAAAAGAACCCTAAAACCTGTTCAGGGCCTGGAAAATACAGAAGTGCTGTAAAAGAATCATATCAAACATTACCACCAAGATCAACATCAAATAAACCAAGAAGTTACAAATGTACACAGCAGCCATCAGAAGGCTGTGGGGAGGAAAAGAATCAGAAGAATTATAGGGAGGAGTTAGTGAGATTAAAAAAGGTGTTAGAGCTTTTCAAAGTGAAGAATGAAAAGGTTTATGAAGAAAAGAAGAAATTAGAGAAGAGACTTTGTGAAAGAGAGATAACTATGGCTCAGCTGGTGAAAGATAAGAGTAATGTAGAGATGCAGCTGAGACAGAGTGATACAGCTCTGGCCATAATAGAGAATGACCGAGGGAGGATATATGCTCTTCACCAAATACTTGAGCATAATCATCAGAATGCAATAAATACCAAGAATGAACTCGTTGATCTTATCTTCCTAAAAGAGGAGGCCCTGAAGTTGTCTCAGGAGGAGGTGACCACATTGAAATTGATCATAGAGCAAAGTCACAAATCACACAGAGATGATGTGGAAGAGTTGAAACGATGTATTATTGTGAAGGGTGCAGATATTGATAGACTAATGGTTGAGAATAAGATGCTGAAGGAGGTGTGTAAGGAAAATGAGAATTTACTCAAAATTACTGAGCAGTTAAAAAAGGATCTATATGAGAAAAATAATATGGTGGATGCACAAAGAATTGAGAAAGACTTGTTGATGAAAGAACTAAAAGAAAAAGACATGAACCTTAAAATTAAACTGGAAGAAAAGGTACAGTTAGAAACTATCTTGCAAGAACAGCTGACAAATGTAATCACTATAGAAGAGGAAAAAAATTGTTTGGAACGGAAATTATTGGAGATTGAGACCAAAATCAAATCCATAACAGAAGAAAACCTTGATAAAGAAAAAACAGTGAGAGAGAGTGAGCAGGAGGCAGCATTGTTAAGGCAAAAGGTAGAAGCTTTGGAAGCCACTTTAGTGGAAAAAACGAGAGATTTATCATTAATGCAAAAAGAGTTACGTAACATACAAATATCAAGAAAAAAAGATTTAGTTCTTGCAGAGAAACAAAAACAAGAATTGGCTAAACTACAGCTTCAAGTCTCCAGTGAACACATATTTGAGAAAGAGAGAATGGAAGCTCTTGTCCACAGTCTTAAGAATACCATCATCTCTGAGAGGGAAAAGTCAAGAATTATTAAAAAGGAAGCAGATGACAAATTAGCTCTGGGAGAACAAGAAATGCTTACACTCAAGAGATATAAAGAACACGTGGATATAGAAATTAGGGAAAATACTCAGAAATATTTAGCAAGTCAGAAAGAATTAGAGGAGGCACATAAAGCAAATACAATCCTCTCAGACCAGTTCAAAGACATTCAAGCCAACAGGTGTTTGATTAGAAAGGAATTAAAGCTTGAATCACCAGCTACCAAGACTGTGAATCTGAGAGAGGAACTTGATAGTGTGTGTAGACTTAATCATTTGTTAAAGGAGCAGAAAAGGAGGATTACAATGCTTAAGCATGAGCTGTTGGGAGAAGATTCAAGAAACAAGAAGCTCTTGAAGCGGTTGCAGATTATAAGAGGAGAGAAAGCTAATGAAAAGAGAAAGGCTAAGAAAGATAACAAGGTACATGTGAATACAGAATGCCAAACTACACTTTCACTGGGTAATGATTTAGACATAAATATAGAAAGCATGAAAAATTTGCAAACTGCTTTGGAAATAGAAAAACGAGTATCAGAAAGCTTTAGCGAGAAGCTGTTATTAGAACAGAAAAAGTCACTGATTTTAGCCACCGGCCTTAAACGAGAGTATGAAGAGTGTTCAAAAGACTTGGAATATCAACTCTCACTCTTTGCTTGGGTTGCAGAGAAATACAGGGCAAAGATGCATAGGGTTGAAGAGTTGACTGCTCTGAGTGTGTCCAGTGACACAGCAGAAGAAGACATGTTTGCTGATGGTCAAGGACAGGAAGCTCAGGAATAATTTAATCCTTCAGTTGATTGGGTGTACAGTACCGTATATTTAGTATGTATTGCTGTAATAACTTTGAAATGCAGTACAGTACTGTATAATGTTTAATATCAGGTTTAACGTAGTGTACACCTTGGTAAGGCACCTATTATAAAAGACCAACTATTATTATTATTATTATTATTATTATTATTATTAAAGAACTTACAAAAAGAGTAACTGTGTTAGGGTGTGTTAATACTATACTGTACATCACTGTGTTAGGGTGTGTTAATACTATACTGCACAGCACTGTGTTAGGGTGTGTTAATACTATACTGTACATCACTGTGTTAGGGTGTGTTAATACTATACTGTACATCACTGTGTTAGGGTGTGTTAATACTGTACTGTACATCATTGTGTTAGGGTGTGTTAATACTATACTGTACATCACTGTGTTAGGGTGTGTTAATACTGTACTGTACATCATTGTGTTAGGGTGTGTTAATACTGTACTGTATAGTACTGTGTTAGGGTGTGTTAATACTGTACCAAAGCATCATGTTAAAGTGTGTTAATACTGTACCTACAGGTCACTGTGTTAGTGTGTTAATACTGCTACATCACTGTGTTAGTGTTATTTATACTGCACAGCACTGTGTTAGGTGTGTGTTAATACTAGTTTCGCACAGCACTGTGTTAGGTGTGTTATCATTTATACTGTGCCAGCACTGTGTTAGGTGTGTTAATACTATACTGTACATCACTGTGTTAGGTGTGTTAATACTATACTGCACAGCACTGTGTTAGGTGTGTTAATACTATAATGCACAGCACTGTGTTAGGTGTTAATACTGTACTGCAGCATCACTGTAAGAAAGCATTTACTGCATCACTGTGTTAGGGTGTGTTAATACTATACTGCACAGCACTGTGTTAGGGTGTGTTAATACTATACTGCACAGCACTGTGTTAGGGTGTGATAATACTATACTGCACAGCACTGTGTTAGGGTGTGTTAATACTGTACTGTACAGCACTGTGTTAGGGTGTGTTAATACTGGGTACTGTACATCACTGTGTGTTAGGTGTGTTAATACTATACTGTACATCACTGTGTTAGGGTGTGTTAATACTATACTGCACAGCACTGGCACTGTGTTAGGGTGTGTTAATACTATACTGTACATCACTGTGTTAGGGTGTGTTAATACTATACTGCACAGCACTGTGTTAGGGTGTGATAATACTATACTGCACAGCACTGTGTTAGGGTGTGTTAATACTGTACTGTATAGTACTGTGTTAGGGTGTGTTAATACTGTACTGTACATCACTGTGTTAGGGTGTGTTAATACTATACTGTACATCACTGTGTTAGGGTGTGTTAATACTGTACTGTATAGTACTGCATTAGGGTGTGTTAATACTATACTGTACATCACTGTGTTAGGGTGTGTTAATACTATACTGTACAGCACTGTGTTAGGGTGTGTTAATACTATACTGCACAGCACTGTGTTAGGGTGTGTTAATACTATACTGTACATCATTGTGTTAGGGTGTGTTAATACTGTACTGTATAGTACTGTGTTAGGGTGTGTTAATACTATACTGTACAGCACTGTGTTAGGGTGTGTTAATACTGTACTGTACATCACTGTGTTAGGGTGTGTTAATACTATACTGCACAGCACTGTGTTAGGGTGTGTTAATACTATACTGCACAGCACTGTGTTAGGGTGTGTTAATACTATACTGTACATCACTGTGTTAGGTGTGTTAATATTATACTGCACAGCACTGTGTTAGGGTGTGTAATACTATACCGTACATCACTGTTAGGTGTGTTAATACTACCTGTACATCATTGTGTTAGGTGTGTTATACTATATATAGTACTGTTAGTGTGTTAATACTATACTGCACAGCACTGTGTTAGGGTGTGTTAATACTATACTGTACATCACTGTGTTAGGGTGTGTTAATACTATACTGCACAGCACTGTGTTAGGGTGTGTTAATACTATACTGTACATCACTGTGTTAGGGTGTGTTAATACTGTACTGTACATCATTGTGTTAGGGTGTGTTAATACTGTACTGTATAGTACTGTGTTAGGGTGTGTTAATACTGTACTGTACATCACTGTGTTAGGGTGTGTTAATACTATACTGCACAGCACTGTGTTAGGGTGTGTTAATACTATACTGTACATCACTGTGTTAGGGTGTGTTAATACTATACTGCACAGCACTGTGTTAGGGTGTGTTAATACTATACTGTACATCACTGTGTTAGGGTGTGTTAATACTGTACTGTACATCATTGTGTTAGGGTGTGTTAATACTATACTGTATAGTACTGTGTTAGGGTGTGTTAATACTATACTTCACAGCACTGTGTTAGGGTGTGTTAATACTATACTGTACATCACTGTGTTAGGGTGTGTTAATACTATACTGCACAGCACTGTGTTAGGGTGTGTTAATACTATACTGTACATCACTGTGTTAGGGTGTGTTAATACTGTACTGTACATCATTGTGTTAGGGTGTGTTAATACTGTACTGTATAGTACTGTGTTAGGGTGTGTTAATACTGTACTGTACATCACTAACACTATAATTAATTCACTTGTTTACCTCACCAAATTTCTGTGTGTTGTTGAATATTACTTTTACTTTTATTCTCTTCACCACTGATCGGCTCGTTAGCCGCTTGGGCGATCGGTCACGTCTCTGTTACGCGCTGTTGGCAAATATTGTCAGGCTCCCATGTGTGAAATGTTTGATTTGCTTTTTAAGGAAAATTAAAAAGGCTACATTTTTCTTTCCTTGTAATAAAATAAGTTTGATTCATATAAATATCATGGTAGTTTTAGTTAATTTACCATGTAATTAAAGTTTCTGTTGATATGTACTGTAATATTTTGATTTTATTGTATTGTGCCAGATGTTCAGCTTAAGGTAAAGCTTGTACTCTTGATGTACTGTATGTTAAAAATTTTCAAATACTGTACATTATAATTAAGACAATGTGCAGATGAGCACATGACACTAACATCTGCAACACCAGAGAAACAAAATTGTAACTACGAATTGTGTGTTGAATTAATTGGAATGAGACATATTAATACTGTATCATTTTCTTAATCAATGATAAGTACAAATCTGTAGCATTTAATTACTGTACAAAGTAAGTGTTATAATTGTAAAGTAACTAAAACATAAGTAATTAACCCAAAACTTGGGAGGTTAGGTTGAACATCTGTTATCGGCAAAGGAGTTTCAAAGAATGAGACTGTCTTCTGTTGTCAGTTTACTTTTAGTATGAAGTTTACACCTTTGTATTTCTTTATAAGTTATTGCCACCATACATTATATATAGTATACAGAATATCTTTATTTCTCTTGAGATGGACTGTCTGTCATGGTATCTTTAAAATGTAAATACAGTACTCTGTGTACAACAGTCCGACCTAATCACATTAAAGATTTACAATTAATTTTCTGATATTGCAATTTTTTTTTATTTTATGTTTGATGGATTGAACGTGTCAAAAAGTGCTTGATTGTTTTATTAAGGATTACCTTGTATAGTTATGCAGTAGTTAAGTTCATGGATCAGCAGCCACACTTGATATGCATCCTTGCCATGCTTGAACTTTTGGCACCACAGTAAAATTCACGTCAGCCCTGCTTCAAAAATCAAGAAATTTAGTGAAAGTGTCTTAATTATATTTTGTGACAGTGTGCTTGCTTCCTATCCTGTGGGTTTCTAATCCATGCATGGTGCACCCTCATCCCACCCATCTGTAAATGGGTGTCTAACATTATGCAGATGGGTAAGTGAAGGCTGATTGCAATGCTGACCACACTGCCTCCCTGTATGTGGGTTTAACCCAATAACTGTGGCATTTGGAAAATCGTGTGTACGCTATACTGTGTATACTACAAAAAAATAAAATACGTTTTTTAAGTGACATGGAAAGTAACTGGCAACTGCTGAGTGCTGGTTGTTGTTGTGATGCAAGAGGTGGTTGTGGTCAGTGGCAGCTCATCTATAGGGGCTGCAGCTCCCCCTACAAAACTGCTGGACTTATGAGACATCTACTTCTATACTTTTTTACTTTTTACTTTTATCCTCTTCACCACTGAACGGCTCATTAGCCGCTTAGGCGATCGGTCACGTCTCTGTCACGCACTGTTGGCAAGTACTGGGCATGCACCGGCTCCAGAATGTACCTAAATCTGCTCCAGTGTTGGTCAAGTCTTGTCTTGAAAGAGCTCGCACTCGGTGCCGTCACAACACTCTCTGGTAGATTGTTCCAAGAGTTCACAACTCTCACTCTGAAAAAGTTTGCCCTCACAGTTTTCTGGACTTGCAGCTTCATCAATCTTGAGCTGTGACCCCTTGTGGGGCAAGCATCCGCCAGCTCCAAGTAAGGAAACTCGACTGAGTAGTGCCCCCTGAGATGCTTATACACCTCTATTAGGTCATCCCTTGCCCGTCTGTAGTATAAGCTAGGCAAGTTCAGGCGCTCCAATCTCTAAGGGTAGTTGAGGTGCCGAAATGCAGGCACCAGTTTGGTGGCCCTCCTTTGAACATTTTCAACCAACTGACAGTCCCTAGCATATCTCGGGGACCAGATGGGGTGACAGTACTCCAGATGGGGAAGCACTTCACTCTTGGAGATTGTTACGAGGCACGGACCGTCTAGATATCTGAACGACTTTCTTATAAGACCCAATAATTTATTTGCCTGATTTACCTTCTTCTTGCAATGGCCCAAGAACTTCAGCTCATTGTCAACATACACACCTAGGTCCTTCTCACATTCAGTCTCCAATAGTGCAGTTTCTTCATCCCGTTAGGACATAGGATACGCCTCCTTACCGTTGGTACGCCCCAGGTGCATCCTCTTACACTTCGTGACATTGAATCTCAGCAGTCATTTCTTTAACCATTCTTGGAGCCCACAGAGGTCCTCCTGCAGTTCTTCACAGTCCGCTTGGTTCTTGATTTCCCGAAATAACTTGGCGCCATCGGCAAACATTTGTATGGAGGAGTGTACAATTTCAGGCATGTCATTTATGAAACAAACAGATAACAGCGGGCCCAATACACTGCCCTGCGGTACTCTGCTTGTGACAGGTACGGATGATGATTTTGTGCCATTAATCACCACACTGCTTGTGGTCATGTAGAAAGTCTTCTATCCATGCTAGGACATTTCCCCGAATTCCGTACCCTTCCAGTTTGATTTTCAGCCTTTCGTGGGGAACACTGTCGAAAGCCTTGGGAAAATATAGGTAAATATTGTCAATATTACCACCCTGTTCCAGAATATGGGTCCAAATATCCAATACCTTGAGCAATTTTGTTAAGCAGGAGTGCCCCGGCATAAAACCGTGTTGGCAATCCTTTACAAGGTTGTTTCGTAGTAGATGTTCCATCGCGGCATTTCTGATAATACAGCTCCTCCCTGATTTACGACGGGGTTAGGGACCCAAATCCAGGTCGTAAGTCGAAAATGTTTAAATAATATATAGAAAATCTAAAATGGGTGTCTCTTTTTCTTCTCAGCACCACAAAACTCTCACTTTTAAGCTTGCCAGCCATTTTAAAGTGAATTACAAAGGAAAATTTTGTCAGTACACAGCGCAATCACTGACGTTGGGACTCGAAAATACGTAATTTGATTTAATTTTGGTACGACTGAGGCAGGTCGTAAGTTGGGAAGGAGCTGTACACTCAAGTACTTTACATATTGTGTTGGTCAGGCTCACCGGTCTATAGTTGTTCGTGGAGTGACATCGCCCTTCTTGAAGATAGGACTCCCATAAGCCACTTTCCATTCACTGGAGACCTTTTGTTCATACAGGCATTTACAAAACGGGATCTGTAGGGGCTCGGCACAACTAGTTGCACAACTCTCTTAGCACTCTAGGATGCACCATGTCAGGGCCGGGACTCTTATGGACCTTTTGCTTTGACATTTTATTTCTAATACCCTCTTCTGTGAACACAATGTGGGTCAATTGCTGTGTCGAACCGTCTGTCCTCAAACGCAGGAAGGTTAATCGCATCCTCTCTTGTGAACACCGAGGAAAAGAAGTTGTTCAATGCCTCAACTTTATCCTGGTCAGAATCTGCATAACTACCTTCTTCAATCTTCAGGTCTGATACTCCTACTCGTGTTTCTAATTTTGACTTTGCATAGTGGTAAAACGCCTTTGGGTTTGACTTGACCTCGCTTGCAACCAGCCTCTGGAACTCCTTTTCAGCCCTTGTACATTCTATCTTTGCTTGGTTTCTGGCGCTTGCATACATCCTGTCCTCATTGTTTGACCCAACCCATGTCTTGAATTTCTGGGTTTTCTTCTTTACTTTGTCGACCGCCGCATGGTTCATGTGTAGGGATCCCCTCCTATTCCTAGAGGCACTGGGTTTACTTTTTACTTTTTACTTTTATCCTCTTCGCCACTGATCGGCTTGTTAGCCGCTTGGGCGATCGGTCACGTCTCTTTTCCTTTATATTCTTCACCAAAAGGTCGGCTCGCTAGCCGCCTGGGCGATCGGTCACGTCTCTGTCACGCACTGTTGGCAAATACTGGGCGCTGCACCGGCTCCTGAATGTACCTGAACCCGCTCCAGTGTTGGTCAAGTCTTCTCTTGAAAGAGCTCACACTCGGTGCCGTCACAACACTCTGGTAGATTGTTCCAAGAGTTTACAACCCTCACTCCGAAAAAGTTTGCCCTCACAGTTTTCTGGACTTGCGCTTCTTCAATCTTGAGCTGTGACCCCTTGTGGGGCGAGCGTCCGCCAGCTCCAAGTAAGGACACTCAACTGAGTAGTGCCCCCTGAGATGCTTATAAACCTCAACTAGGTCCCCCCTTGCCCGTCTGTAGTATAAGCTAGGCAAGTTCAGGCGCTCCAATCTCTCAGGGTAGCTGAGGTGCCGAAATGCAGGCACCAGTTTGGTGGCCCTCCTTTGAACATTTTCAACCAACTGACAGTCCCTAGCATATCTCGGGGACCAGATGGGGTGACAGTACTCCAGATGGGGAAGCACTTCACTCCTGAAGATCGTCACGAGGGACGGACCGTCTAGATATCTGAACGACCTTCTTATAAGACCCAATAATTTATTTGCCTGATTTACCTTCTTCTCACAATGGCCAGAGAACTTCAGCTCATTGTCAACATACACACCTAGGTCCTTCTCACACACAGTCTCAACTACGTAGTACATTTTCTTCATCCCGTTGGGATATATGGTACGCCTCCTTACCGTTGGTTTGGTCTTGGGTATATATTTATCGATCAAATGGGTCACTTTACTAGTTATGATATTCAGCATAGTGTCTGCGTTCTTGTGCCTTAATGAATCAGGCCAGTTGATACCCCTCATCTCTAACCTCATCCCATTGTAATTTCCCCTGTAGTATTTGCATCTTGGCCTGGCCTTATCTTGAACTAGATAACAGATAAATCTGAATGACAACACTATATGGTGACTGGTGCCAACTGGAGCAAGATGCTCCAGTTTGGTCACCATACCCTCCTCGTTTGTTATGATGAGGTCAAGTGGCTTGGGTGTTTGCTCCCCTCTGTAATGTGTCGGGTCTCTAACATGTTGGAACAGAAAATTATCTCTCAGAGTTTCTACAAAAAGAGTAGCAGGGTTATTCATGTCATTTGGGGTTAACTCGTTTCTCCAGTCGATGTCGCCATAGTTAAAGTCCCCCTTGATAGGGAGGTGGCTAGGGTTGAGCATCGCTGCATTGTGTATTAAGGCTCTTAAGTTCCTTTGATTCAGTGGGTCACAGTTTGGGGATCTGTAGATATACCCGACAATAAGTAAGTCTCCTCCCTTTAATTTAAATTTACACCACTTGGACTATTCAAAAGCATCCTCTCCTTGTATCCTCGCATGGCTGGCTCTAAGGTCTTGCCTAGCATAGATAACCGCACCTTTCTTGCAAGTTTTTTGTTTAAGGTTCGTAAATGAGTCATATCCAGCAATACTGAACTCGCATTCCTCTGGGTCGATTCTCCTGTTCTTGTACAACAGTTTGGCGACTCTTACAATATCTGGTTGGTGTACCTTCAGTATTTTACTGGACTTGCGGCTTCTTCAATATTGAGCTGTGACCCCTTGTGGGGCGAGCGTCCGCCAGCTCCAAGTAAGGTTCATGTGTAGGGGTCCCCTCGTATTCCCAGAGGCACTGGGTTTTCATCTTGGGTATATATTAATCGATGGGTCACTTTACTACTTATGATATTTAGCATAGTATCTACATTCTTGTGCCTTTAGTGACTCCGGCCAGAGGCTACCCCTCATCTCCCCCTTTATCTCACCTGATCGGGTCACGTCTTGTCACTCTGTTGCACTGCTTCACTCAAACCTGACTGAGCAAACTCAGTTAGCGCCCAATCTCTAAGGGTAGTTGAGGTGCCAAAATGCAGGCACCAGTTTGGTGGCCCTCCTTTGAACATTTTCAACCAACTGACAGTCCCTAGCATATCTCGGGGACCAGACGGGGTGCCACCAAACTGGTGCCTGCACTTCGGCACCTCAGCGACACTGAGAGATTGGAGCGCCTGAACTTGCCTAGCTTATACTACAGACGGGCAAGGGGGGACCTAGTTGAGGTGTATAAGCATCTCAGGGGGCACTACTCAGTTGAGTGTCCTTACTTGGAGCTGGCGGACGATCGCCCCACAAGGGGTCACAGTTCAAGATTAAAGAAGCCTCAAATCCAGAAAACTGTGAGGGCAAACTATTTCGGAGTGAGAGTTGTAAACTCTTGGAACAATCTACCAGAGAGTGTTGTGACGGCACCGAGTGTGAGCTCTTTCAAGAGAAGACTTGACCAACACTGGAGCGGGTTCAGGTACATTCAGGAGCCGGTGCAGCGCCCAGTACTTGCCAACAGTGCGTGACAGAGACGTGACCGATCGCCCAAGCGGCTAACGAGCCGATTAGTGGCGTAGAGGATAAAAAAAAAAGTACTGATGCGGAAGCACTTCACTCTTGGAGATCGTTACGAGGCACGGACCGTCTTGATATCTGAACGACTTTCTTATAAGACCCAATAATTTATTTGCCTGATTTACCTTCTCGCAATGCCCCGAGAACTTCAGCTCATTGTCAACATACACCCACGTAATTTTCCTTGTAATATTTACCGAAGTTCATTGTGTGTATGTCTGCAGCATATACATTGTTTGTATACCTACACTCTATATATACGTACATTGGTTATATATATTGTGTACATGTTGGACCAATATGATTATGAACTTATCAAAGAATTAACATCTAACTGTTAATAAATTGGAGTTATGTAAATCGGTATCTAAGACTGAATTATATTAACGGGTAAAAGCGATTGAATAAATGGTAAAATCGAATGCAATAATTTTATAACGATAAATTGATAAGGAATAAGTTTATAATAAGTGAAGGTGTCCCCCAGTGTTTGTTGTCGTCCAAATGTGAAGGTGTGAGCCTCTGAGCTGCTTCAAGCGCACCACTTTATTTCCTATCATTTTAAGTCCATTAACACGAATTTTCCCACGCATATTTCATGGTAACTATGACAAAAAGTAATAAAAACACAAATAAATAAGTAGTTTATGAGGTAACATCAGAGTAAAACACGACCATAACACAGCCAGCAAACATGGCCGGTCGGGCGCATGTTGACGACTCCGTGATTGAGAGAAGACTACGGCCTATTTACGGTGAGTCTTCCGGTCAGTTTAATTCTGGAGAAAGATGAAGGTGTTGCTGGACCTCCTGGGGTGACAGAGAGCTGGTTAGTTATGGGAGATAAGGGCTCGGAAGGAAGAAGACGACCTCCTCCACACTGGCAGATCTGATATGGAGTAACTTGGTGTATTGTCTGTCACTTTCCTGGACCTAAAGCTTTTCCTTCCCCGTAGTTACTAAAGGGGGTTAAGGGCCATAGTTGAGAAGAACACACCCTCGAGCCCTGAGCCTACTTTCTGGGGGGTCACTAGTTATCTTTGGCCATTAGGTTCTTTTCTTGGCAGTTCGTTCCTTGGGTATTTCATCATTATTCCATAGTCCATTAGCGTTTTGTAACTTGGCCCATTAATCCTTTGGCCGCTAGTTGTCTCTGGTAACTGAAGTGCACTTGTCTTGTCATGTCCTAGAGGGTGTTGGTGGTACAGTGGTTAATGCCAATCGCTTACCACTGTCATGGGTTCAAGTCCTGACTGGGAGAGATGTAATAAGGGTGTTATCCAGTGTGACCTTACCAAACATCACAGGCTTTCTCCAAGTACTTCAGTTACTAACACTGAACAATGAAGGTGGTACAAGAAAACAGACCAACCACCTGAACGACTTTTCAGTTGATAAGTGGTGAAATGATAAGTAATGTAACACTTACCTTTAGTGTCGCATGTAAACCACTTACTTTCGATTATGTAATGAGGACAACTACTTTATGTCAAGAACACCTCAAATTAGTTGCAGGAATGGGTGTTTTCATATTTAACATTTTTCAACAGATTTTCGCCTTCAGTATTAATCTAAGGCCACTCGCAGTGTTACATCAATACCATTTTGCTTATTTATATAACTACAACTACCTCCAGTGACTGTTACATAATTTAATTCAAACAATATTAGATAAACCAATCTAACCTACCTAACCTAATTAACCCATGAAGTGCGGTGGTTTTGCTGCCTAAATGCGACACCGGCAATGCACACATTCACATGAATTCATAATAATTTTGTTATCTCACTTATTTCACAATTATTTGGTGCTATTGGAATCATTGGAAATTTTTATTAGTAATATGTGTAGTGGATATTTTGCCATGACCAGTTAAGTTCCTACTAATGCTATTTTACCATGAGTTGTGCTCTGATTGGCTAAGAAGTTAGGTAAGGTTAGGTAGGTTTCTTTGATTGGTTAAGACAGGTTCTGTTAGGTTCTAGTAAATGTCACATCTTTTATAATGAAAAGTTTCCATGAACAACAGAAATATGGTAAGGTATGTTTGTAGCTACACAACGATAGACTCATGGCAAAATAAATGCCAAATACTGCCAGTTTCAGTTAAATGTAGTTCATGCTTTGTTCGCTAGTAATACTGTAGATGATTAACCAATCAGCGCACTCCTGCTAAAATAACGTTGGTAGGAACTTAGCCAGTCACGACAAAATATCAATTGCCAATAATATACTAATGGTATTTGAATAACAATGTAATATGATAACCAATATGAAATAAAAAGTCAGTGTAATTTTTTTGTACATGCCACTTTCTACTTTTGAGCTTCTTAGCTCTATGAACTTATACAATATAATAATCTTTTATTTTTATGCTAAATAATAGCACAGTTTAGTTGAGAAAAAGCTAAAAAAAATCATAAAATGTTAATAATAAATAATGTGACAATGATGCTGAATGAATGCGCATCAGATCACATTTATAGCATTATATTTGACTCCCCTCTTGTCCACCCACACATGCGTGATTCAAATTGGTCCCCTAAAAATAAAGCTTAAGCTGGTACAGTATCTTTTTTTTTTGTCCTGCCTGCTCATTTATTGGTTGGTTTAGGCAATGGCGTAATAAAAGTCACGCCTCAGAGTGTGACGTATGTAGGCAGGCCGTTTAAATATTGACGCTCGTCCTTCATCGGTATGAACAGCGTCTCTTATTGAGACACATTGCACTTCATGGGTTAAAATATATTGCACCCTGATTACATAAGATTAGGTATATACTGATAGGTTTGGTCTGGTTGCTGGTAGGTGTTTGTATGTAAGCAAAGAGAAGATGGTGGATGTAGGAGACATACCTTTATTATTTATAGTACAGTACTGTAGTGAAAACAAAATAGAGAAAAAAATATATGATAATTTCAATTCCTTTAAGTGTTTTCGATATTAGGGTTGGGGCATTATTTTTGGGGGTGGCACGATCCATCCTAGCTTTCTAGGGGCCTACAAATGAGCCATAATTAATTTACAAATGCTGACTTTGCCCCCCTCAAGGAAAAATTAAATGACGCTTTTGCATTAGGGTGGTTTACCTGCCACACTCGGTAGAGTGTGAGAATTAGTCAGTAAAAAAACACAAATAATAGAATAATTAAGATTAGATGTGGAAAATTTAAAGTGAAATGTAAATTTAAAAATAATATGACATCAAAATGAGTTGTGAAATGTGTTGAAATAAAGAAGAAATTCTCAGCACTTGTGTTAGTGTCTAACGTACAAAGACTTTAAACAAGAACATTAAGACAATAGGAACAATAACAGAAACTATGAAATCATGAGAAGGGAACACTTAATGATTTAATTTTTCTTAGAAATTTTGGATCTCATGAAGATTAGGCACCCCAGCTTATTAAACCTGATGATCAAACACTGTATTGGGGGGTTAGGCTACAGTAGGTTTGGTAAGGTTAGATGACAATAAGTTAGGTAAGGTTACAGTAGGTTTTGGCTTGGTTAAGTAAGATTACTGTAGGTTTGGTTAGGTCAGATTACAGTAGGTTTGGTTAGGTTAGATTACAGTAGGTTTGGTTAGGTCAGATTACAGTAGGTTTGATTAGGTTAGATTACAGTAGGTTTGGTTAGGTCAGATTACAGTAGGTTTGGTTAGGTTAGATTACAGTAGGTTTGGTTAGGTCAGATTACAGTAGGTTTGGTTAGGTCAGATTACAGTAGGTTTGGTTAGGTCAGATTACAGTAGGTTTGGTTAGGTCAGATTACAGTTGGTTAGGTTAGATACAGAAGGTTTGGGTAGGTTTGGTTAGGTTAGATACAGAAGGTTTGGGTAGATTGCGGTAGGTTTGGTTAGGTCAGATTACAATAAGTTTGGTTAGGTTAGATACAGTAGGTTTGGTTAGGTTAAATTAGGTTTCTCTTGGTTAGTGTAGTTACTGGGTATCTAATCATCCGTTGATATAAGTGGGGGTTCCTCATCTTCTGTGATCCAAAATGTCAAAATCAAGAGACAGAATCTTACACACCAGAAAATGAAAAACAAAGGCTAAAGGAATACCACAAGAAGGTATAAAAGAACACCATTCAACCAATTGTTGCTGATATCTGGGCTGATCATGCCAGACTACCAGAAGCAACAACACCAGCAGCCCCCCCCCCCCTGTACGCTCTAAGCTGATGTGAAAAGGGAAAAAAACAGTCTAGATGTGGGGCTAGAGAGTACCCATCTGTCAGGCTGTGATTAGTTAGTGTGCATGATGTCATGTTTTCCAAAGCAAGCAGCACAAACCCATTAATCTAGCTAATTTAACTTATCCTAACTAATCTATAACTGCCCTTACCTAAACTACACCTACCCTAATCTAATCTACACCTCTCCTAATTTAACCTTACTTAATTTACCCTAACCATCCATAATCTAACCATGTATTCCTAGCCTAAGCTATCCCAACTTCACCTTAAACCCTTCATTATGGGGATACAAATTTTAATCATTTATTTGGCAAACGTCAGATGATTTTATTCAGCTGAGAGAGGAGTCCATGCAAATAGGGTTAGTATCCACTAACCCCTTCACTACGGGGAGGCCAATTTTATGGAGCTGACCTAATTATTGGGGAGATCATTATTTTGAAGCCCCTGAAAACAGTGAATTGATTTAAAATGTTTCCTGTGAATCTTAAAAAGCCTTTTATGAACATAGATTCCACTGGAACATTAACTTTTTGTACACAAAATAAAATTGTATAACTATGATATTCAATACTGTACTGTACTTATTTCTTGTTATACCACCAGAAAACAATATCACATGAAGAAACAAATTGTATGTCAATAAGTGTACTGTGTACAGGTACTGTACTGTACAGTGTATGTTTATGAGAGATACTAACAAATTTTTTTAGATAATTTATGTTATTTCTAACTAAATTTTTACCACATATGATTTCATTTTTAAACCTAATAATGAATTTTATTTTATTGAGTAGTATTTCCATGCAAGACATGGAAATACTGTACACACGGGTGTAGAGTATTTTGATTAGAAATTCTAATGTTTCAGGTTATATTAAAAAGCTGCATGTAAACTCCACCATTAGCTTAAAATTATATTAAGCATTTCCCACACAGTGTTGGAAAGGTGCCAAGAACAAGTCTGGCAGTCAGTGGGAAGTAGACGTGGCCAACCCTGAGAAGCTACTGTGAATTATGGCATGAATCTCTGCAGGATTATTTTAGTGTGTGTACTGTGCTCAAAAGCTGCTTGCAGAAACCTATTTTAATTTGTTTTCATGTGCCAAGCTTGTGATGACATTGTACAGTACAATCAGTAGATGAGAGAAGGCATTAGGTATATCAGAGAAATAAGATAAATATTTAAATAGCTAACTAATATACCAGGTATATTTTATTTTACCTGATGATTATACTCCTTATTGCTACCTGGGTTAGGTTATCATTAGGTTGTTTAATCATTAGATGAATTAAGCTGGGGTGCCTATTGCTTGTGTGATCCATATAGCAATGTCATATCTGTGAATCAGAAAGCTTGAGCCAGTGACATAAAGAGGAATTATAATAGGATTATTGTTGTATGATGTTGGGCTCTTATTTAAAGTGTACAGTAGGTGTGTAATTTGTTTTAATCGCCAGTAACAATACAGATTTGTTTTATATATTGGTCTTGGCTTTTGAAGATAATTTCTGCATTAACTGTTGTGTCCCTTTTCACTATTGGGATACCACATTTTATGTTTTACTTGGCTAATGCTAGACAATTTTATTCAGCACAGTGAGATTCAGGGGCTAAAAGAGGATGTGAAAATGTGGATAATGGTGTAGTGTAGGTTAGCTTAGTAATATTTTGTTTTCTACGGGATTTTCACTGGGGTCATCCTCGTAGCCAGAGATATTTTCCAAATATTATGTATAGAGATTTCATTAGAAGTGAAATTCCACGCTATAAGTTGATAATACCGTACATGATGATGACAGAAGTAAAGAAGACAAAATAATAAAGAAATCTTTATTTGTAATGTTCTATTACTGGAGGTGGTCTTATCTCAAGTTATTCCTATTTCCCATAAATAGAAAAATCAATGATTGTGAAATCTCTTATGATAGAGTATCATTTTTGATGTTATGTGGTAACTATATACTGTATGGCAACTGGAAATTCAACAAAATTCAAGCTATATTGGAAAAAATAAGTTTGTGTGGCGAACACAGAATTGTAGTTCCTGTTTTTAAAGAGGTTGAAACCAGTAGTTAATCCACTTGTGCTGGACTCTTACAAAAATAAAAATTTTTGATATTGACAGAACAGTACTGTACTGTAAGTACATATTATACTTTATAGGTTTAAAGGATCATGGCCTGAACTATCATGTTTGTACTAATTTAATGTGTACAGTGATTCTTTAGACTAATAGATACAGGGGGGTATACATTAAAGTGCTGTATATAGTACAGTATTTATACTGTACTGTAGTTATAATTATCTTATTGTATAAATAGTATTTATGACTATAATTATCTTCATTTTAAATTTTCACACTGTACTGTATTACATTTCAGAATGGTTGGATACGGGAAACAACAAAAAGGCCGTGCAGGAAGCTGACAAGGTCCTGCGGAAACAGTCAACCCTCCACTGTGCCCGCGTCCTCAAGGGTCTGGCTCTGTTACGGATGAGCCGGCGTGAGGAGTGCGAGAACCTCATCTCTGCTGTCATCAAGGAGGGACCAACAGATGAAGCCACACTCCAGGCCCTCACAATATGTTTTCGTGAGATGCACCAACGTAAGTGTCAACCTAACCAGGCTGTCCTGAGCATACTGTACTTGGAAGTGTATAATGTTGGCATACACAGGAGAAGTACATAGATAGAAGGATAGATACAGATGACTAGTGTGAGGAAAAAAGCCTCATAACATAAGGGCAGGTTGCTATCCATGTTGTCATACTCATATATCTCGGGGGAGTTCATAGACCGGACTTAAATAATAACCCTGGAACTTTCCAGGGGAAATGACTGTATATGAGATATCTTAATACTGTACTTATCTGAATATACAGTGTGATTTTTTTTTTTTCAAGAGCCCTACATATATAGAACCAATTACTATATTGGCGGCCTAGCTGATCAGCTGATGCGGACAACTAAATGTGTTTGTTGTAAGGATTTTGTTAATCGAACTGAAAATCCTTATGGGAGCTAATTTGTTAACCAAAATTTCGTTAATCAAACTGTTCGTTAACCGAGGGACCACTGTACGTCCAATTGATGTGAGAGTGGGAGTGATCTTGAGTAGAGACTCCTCAAGGGAGAACGGAATATATCCGACGTCCCCCCCCCCCTCTCGAGGGAAGACGGAACCATCCGCGATGGCTCTCAATAACGTCTTCCTCTCGTCTGGGTTATCAAACTACTGCCCGCAATAGGTGGCCAGGGAGCTGGATACTTATCCCTCAGCTCAGCACTAAGTGACGTGATTTCCCGTGGACACACCTCATCACGTGCTCTGAACATGCTACCTCATAGTTAGTGGAAAGTTACAGGGGGTGATAGTTATACAAGTCTAATGTAATTAACCCACTTTTATATAAATACTTGTGCCCATAAGACATTTCTTAAGTTTATTCGTAAATGAATTGAGACCCCGTCATTATTATCATGTTTTTGTGACTGAAGTGAGCAGTGTAATTTTAAAAATGTCTCACATGCCGTTTGTTCACCATCTTTAAGACCAGGATGAAGGCTACATCTCCAGTCCCCACTTTTCAGACTCCCCAAAGTCTGTGTTGGACTCAAGTTGATGTCTCCACTCCACCTTAAGTCGACTAGACTTGTTATTAAATGATGTGGTGATTGTTGTTTAATTGTGCTTTAATGCTAGTAGTATTCTAGGATTTATTTTTTTCGGTGATACATATGGGTGTCCAACTGGCTAGGAACATACAGTATACCCGTACACTAAACCCCATGTTATAGTGAACCTGATTTATGGTGTTTCGACCTGCAAATAGAAGTTTACCTGTTTGTATAAAATACAGTGCACATATTTTGTTTGTATATTGTACGTGTACTGAAGTGTTTGCATAATTAAATGCAGCTCTGTGCTCCGTGTGAGATGCATAGTTTAGAAACGGAAACGTTCAGCAAAGCCCGGAACAATTCCTGGGATGAGAAAAATTCTCAAAACCTTGAAATCTCCAAACTTGGAACTGCTCAGCACCAATTATATTATTTCAGCTATTGGGGAGATTACTATAATGTGGTTAATTAACATATCATGTAGGCTCATTGTTCATTAATAACAGACCTTTAAAGTGTAGCTCCCTGTTTCATGTCATGTATGGACTGTACTGTAATTTCACAATTAATTGGATTACTCTTTCTTTACATGCATTGCCACCATACAGCTGATCAAATATGCAAAGTTTACGAAATGGCGGTGAAGACAGAGCCAAGCAACGAGGAGCTGCTGTCTCACCTCTTCATGGCGTACGTTCGGGTGGGCGACTACAAGAACCAACAACACACGGCCATGAAGTTGTACAAACTCAAACCCAAAAATCCCTATTACTTTTGGGCAGTGATGAGCCACGTCATGCAGGTATATGTGCATCATTGTCTTCCTGTGGGAGTTTTCTAATTGGGATGTTGTTTTCCTTACTGTGGGAATTTTCTAATAGAAGAAATTGTTTTATTTCAAGTAAGGAATTTATTGATAAACATCTAAAAAATATTCATACTTCTCTGATATAAACAGAGTGATAAAGTACTTCAGTCTGTCTGTAGAATTCAAGCTTGTTAACAGATTGGACATAACCATAGTTGTATCAGCTTTTACCTTACAGTAAATTTCCTCTAATCCAGATTAATTGGGGGGAAGGCCTGTTCAGTTTGACCGAAGTTCCGGGTTGGGCGAGGGTCTGTATTGCCTATACTGTATTGGTGGGTGGAAAATTCCAGAGGATGGGGGATTTCTGATTCAAGCTGCCTAAAAACATCGAACCCACTGTAATTTTTAGTCTAGACTTAACACCTTCAGGGTTTTATATGCAATATGCACGTTTTTTATTTTAGCCGCTTAAGGTTTTATCATCTGTGGAAAAATAAATTTTTCCTCGGTTTCTTATATGCTCTCGGCAGCTTGATGCTGCCTCTCCATGCAGAGCATTATGTCCTAACACTATATTTATGTTGTTTAAGTCTAGTTATAAGATCTTTACCTGTCTTATAACTAGACTTAAACAACATAAATATAGTGTTAGGACAGGCCAGGCATCCAATGCTCTGTTTGTTCATCTGAGGGATAATAAGCATTGCATTGACTGGGATAATGCCTCCTCAATATTACCTTGTAATTCGATTGACAGTAGGAACATTATAGAATTCAGTCTCATTAAACATACCGAAGCAGTCAACATGAATTTGAGTAATGGTATGTACAAGCTGGACAATTTTGTAATTAAGAAGATTTGTAACCAGGTGAGAAGGTTGGGTCATCTTACCCTCTAACCTGACTACCGACTGCTGCTGCGGTGCTTATGAAGATAAGTAGGGTCACTACCTAGTAACCTGACCATTGTGGACTTGATCTCACCTTCCTCTACTGTATATATATTTGCCTTGTTATGTATTTCTCCTTAGTCTGTACTCACCCCTGAAGATGTGAATTACACGAAAGCGCTTGGGAACTTCTTGTTTTCTTTTTTCCTTGTGGTTATCAGCATATACCTGGATCACGCCCACCTACAGTGATTTACTTGCATATATATATATATATATATATATATATATATATATATATATATATATATATATATATATATATATATATATATATATATATATATATATATATATATATATATATATATATATATATATATATATATATATATATATAACACACAGTGGTCCCTCGGTTAACGGACGGTTCGATTAACGAAATTTCGGTTAACGAACAAAACTTTGATTAACGAAGTCCTTACGAACATCACGTTTTGTTGTGAGCATCAGCTGATGGGCAAGTCTGCCAATTCAGTAATCTGTTATATGTTTACATTCGTTTCCAGTGGAGTAAATATCAAGAAAGCTGTGCTCTTCAATATTTTTGCATTTTTTATATAAAAATTATTAGTCATTTTAAAATTTAGTTAACATATTGATAATATATGCAGTACAGGGAACTAGTTTTTTGTGTGCCCATCAGTCGCTTGACTCACCCACCAGGCATCAGTTTGGCTTTGTTTACAGTGGAGTGAACATCGATTTTGTTGGTGTCTTGAATATTTTTGTAATTTTACATTAAAATTATTGGTCATTCTGAAATTTAGTTAACATATTGATAATATACAGCGCAGTGCAATGTTGATTTAAATAAAGTAATCTTGAATTATACCTAGTGAACTTAAAATTTTATTGGTGAAATTACTGCATCAAGCATGGGTCCCCTGAAAGGTGATTTCTCCTCCATCCCCACTTCCTTCTCCTCTCCCTTCTCTTCCATCCCCACTTCTAATTCCCATCATCATCATCATCAACCAGGAACCTTCTACATATACACCTCAAAGTAAATGTACTGTACTGCATTTTTTTTTTTTAGTTTGTATGTACTTTTCTGTGAGCTGGAACCAATTACCCAATATCCCATTGAAAAAATGGTTTCGGTTAACGAACGACTCTTGTGGAAAGAATTGTGTTTGTTAACAAGGGACCTCTGTGTGTGTGTGCACGCGTGCATGTGTGTGTGTGTGTGCGCACGTGCATGTGTGTGTGTGTGCGCTCGTGGGTTTTTTTTTTTTTTACGGGAATTAGCCAACCCGGGCACAGGTCAAACGACCCACAACGGAGCCTGGGGGGCGAAAAAAAAGAACGGAAAGAAATTGAAAATATAGAAAAAAAGGTTATACTGTATTAATCTACACCACGAAGATGCCGGAAAACCAGCTTTTTAAAGTGAGACAGATTGTAAGAGCATGGAAACACAGAAGAAGGCAAAGCATTCCACAGTTTGACTGTGTGAAGAAAGAAGGAGGTACTATAACGGGTTATTCTCGTGTGACCGATATCCACAGAGAAATGGTGGGCACCGCGGGCAAGACGTGTGTTACGAACCCACGGCCTTACCGGCGGTACACAGAATGCCAAATCCCCTGAACATTGCCCGTTAAAGTACCTGTAAAAGAGAGAGTGAAGCAACATTGCGGCGAAAAGAAAGGGGAGAGAGATTGTCGACTAAAGGAGGAAAGTTAATAAGACGAAATGCCTTTGATTCCACCCTATCTAATAGTTGGACAGAAGAAGAGCCACCCCAGATATGAGAGCAGTACTCCAAGTTAGGACGAATGAATCCCTTATATACTTGGAGCAACTGTTCAGGAGTGAAGTAGCTGCGGCATCTGTACAGCATTCCCAACTTTCGGGAGGCAGCTTTAGTTATACTAAGGATGTGTGATTTCCAGGACATATTGGAGGAAATGGTGAGGCCTAACATATTTATTTCAGAATTTGGGGGGATGATAGCGTCCTGAAATGTAATTGGTGGGAGATCGTCTACTTTACAAAGTGTAATTGGTAAATATTGAGTTTTGTTACTATTGAACTTAACCAAGTTTGTATCTCCCCATTCAGAGATGCTGCACAGATCCGCGTTGATAGAAGTAATGATATCAGTTCTAGAAACAGATCTAGTTTGAGAGTTAGGAGGAAGGGGAAAATGTGAGGAAGAGTGAAGGGTAGAATCATCGGCGTAAGAATGGATAGAATTAGTTGTAGTGTGAAGTAAACCATTGATAAAAAGAAGAAAGAGAGTAGGTGAAAGAACAGAACCCTGTGGGACGCCACTATTGGTAGAGAAAGAGCGAGAAATCGATGTGTGTGTGTGTGTGTGTGCGCATGCGTGTGTGTGTGCGCGTGTGTGTGTGCGTGTGTGCGTGTGCTATCTCAATCACTTCCTACTACATTTTGCCCTCCCCTTCAGTTCTCTCACTATTCTTTCCTTTGTTAAGGTTTCTGTATCCTCTTCATCTTCTCCAAACAAGAAATACTTAACAAAAAGGATTTTTTGTGTACAGTATTACCCCGCTTTACGCGTTTCCACGTTTACGCGGTACCCTGCCAGACCCGGAATGCTCACTTTACGCGGTGCATGTACTCTTTTACGCAGAGAGTGGCGCGGGCAGGGTGCGCACAAGGTCGCCCAGTCATCAAAACATTACCGAGTTCTTCACCCACCACAGCCGGCCCAAGTCAGTGATAGTGAGGATATGGACTTTAAGGGGTTTGACAAAGAGGCCCTGCAAGCCTCTGTGGTGGATAGTGATACAAGTGATATAGGTGAGGGCCAATAATCTGCCCTCTGCCTCGGAACCAACCCCCCTTCCCTGTGTGCCCAGCCATCTTTTCTACTAATGTAAGTGTTAAAAAACCTAATATTATTGATATTTCTCTTAATTATTAATTGTGTGTGAATACCATCATAAAATTAAGAAGTTATTTTTACTACAATGTAGGTATTGTGTCTGAAAAAGTGGAGTTTGGGAGTCGGCCCAGTCTCTATTTCAATTAATTCCACATGTTATGTTGTTCACTTTACGCGGGCCTCCGTGGGTTCAATTGACCGCGTAAAGCAAGGGTTCACTGTATTGTTCTTCTCAGGTCCACAAATACAATTGTATTTATGTTTTGTGTTTTTCAGGCCCATAAATCAGGTGATCCAAAGGGTAAAGAGGTCAGCCTTTTGCTCGCCGAGAGAATGGTGAACAACTTTATCAAAGACGGCAAAATTGAAGCAGAGGCGGAGGTTATGACGTTCCTTCACATCTTAGAAACACAGGTAAAGGGAAGTGTATGTGTAGTATGTATGTCTGTCATCAGTCATACAGGTACAGGATGATGTCTGTCTGTCAGTGTATCAGTCATACAGGTACAGGATAATGTCTGTCTGTCAGTGTATCAGTCATACAGGTACAGGATAATGTCTGTCTGTCAGTGTATCAGTCATACAGGTACAGGATAATGTCTGTCTGTCAGTGTATCAGTCTTATAGGTACAGGATAATGTCTGTCTGTCAGTGTATCAGTCATACAGGTACAGGATAATGTCTGTCTGTCAGTGTATGTCTGTCATCAGTCATACAGGTACAGGATGATGTCTGTCTGTCAGTGTATCAGTCATACAGGTACAGGATAATGTCTGTCTGTCAGTGTATCAGTCATACAGGTACAGGATAATGTCTGTCTGTCAGTGTATCAGTCATACAGGTACAGGATAATGTCTGTCTGTCAGTGTATCAGTCTTATAGGTACAGGATAATGTCTGTCTGTCAGTGTATCAGTCTTATAGGTACAGGATAATGTCTGTCTGTCAGTGTATCAGTCTTAACTGCTGTCACACTTATTGGGCTACTGGAATATTTGTACAAACATTAAGACCTTCAGAACAAACTGAAATAGATAATTTGACCATGACATGTTGAATGACACAGAGTGACTCCAGACTTCCATATTCCTTTATTATTATTACATCTCCATTATTTACCAAGTTGATTTGTTGGTAATGTTTCCATGATTCACTAAATTCATTTGTCATTAATTGCTCCATTGTCAAGTTTATTTTTCTTTGTTATTTTCATCTGCTTTCAATTTACAATTTATACACTTAATTTTACTCATGGAACAGTACTTCTCCAGTGATACACTTTTAAACCTTAACTACCTCGTGTGCTACGTGTAACCCGTTGATAGTCTTAGATTCTGTTATTACAGGAATGATTGTGTAGCAGTGCATCTCTTATGATGATAGGTATATTAAAATAATATGTCCTTCTTGATAGGGTAAATATGGTGAGGCGCTGGGTGTCTTGGATGGGCCTCTGGCAGAGAAGGTGGTGCATCAGCCTCAGAACTTTTTGGCACTAAAGAGAGGCTCCTACCACTCAAAACTCAGCCAGTGGGAAGCAGCCTCATCTGTCTATAAGAACCTCATACTGGAAGAGTAAGTTTTTTGCCATATTATTGTTTATTTGTGTTGTTTCTGTGCTCAGGACATGTATGGTGAATACTGGAACTGTATATCTTTGGTTTAATTATGGAGTTTCCTATTCTTCTTACCTGCAATGCCTCACTCTAATAGGGATCTCATCTCTGAGGAAGTAACAATGATAGAAGAGCCTCACTCTTCCCTTTGTTCCCTCTCCATTTTCTCTTTAATTTATTTTTCCTTTCCACAAAATAGGATGTCTTCCAAACACAATACATTTTCAACAATGCATCTGCACACTCAAGCTATCAGCTAACAGTCACTGAGCGTATTGAGTAGATTAACAGATTAAGTGATTTATTCCTTCCTCCCCAGGCCAGACAACTGGCAACACTACGTAGAGTACATCAGAACAATGATGAAATTAAGGGAAACAGACAGAGGAAGGGAAGACCCGCTAGTGGCTGCTGCTGCGTTTCTCAGTGACATGAAACAAAAGGCAGAGTCTGAGAAGACAAAAAATAGAGGGCCTTTTTTAGGCCTGTTACAGTTAGCTTTGGTGCTACACCAGCAGGGAATGAGTGAACGAATCAGTGAATTATGTGGTAAGGACAATCTCTTAATCTAAGCTTTAGTTTAGTCGTTTTGAAACATAAACCTTATTTTGATAATGTTTCGTCCATTAGTTGACTAGTATGTAGTGGATGAGACAAAATGTAAGATAAGTGTTTCATTGTTGCAGGTGATCTTGTAGAGATCCTCCACCTCTACATTCAGGGGTATGGGGACAAGATGTGTTGCTATGGTGACATTGTTAACTTCCTTCCACTCGTGCCAAAGGACCAGATCTCTCTCTTCCTCAAACAAATTAAGGAACTTGTACAACTTAATGAAGAAGGTACTCCAGTTAATGTAAGTATCTGAGGAAGAATGTGTCAGTGGAAATATAAGTGAAAGAGGTGTTGAACAAAAGAGCCATCCAGGTTTGTTATGGTGCTTCAGTACCGGCATATTGAGAAAATGGAAAGTGAAAAAGACCAATTAAAAAAAAAAGTACGCTATAACTCAGGATTGATGGTCCAGGCCTAAATGACCAATTTACCTGATCTCTGGGCCTTTTTGGATTTTTTACTCTGTTAATCAATTTATATTAAAGTTATTAACCAACCTTATTTGATTTTAGGACACATTTGTATCTATGCCATTACTGAGAGTCACTGATAAGTTGCAATTGTCATCGGGTAATTCTGGTGATGCCCTCGTACAGATCATTATAGCCATAATGCCTGTTGCTCATTTAATTTACACGTGTAAGTGTTACAAACGATAACTTAGATGTCTGAAATCTGAATGTATTTTATTAAACAGACAAAGTCAGCATGAAAGTGACAGTTACCACACCTACGGTAACAGTTTAATCAGGCCTCGGACACATCAGTTATTCAGTGCTGTGGATAAGACTTTACTCGCTGAGAAGTTGTAAGTGGAGGAAACAGATATAATGTGTGAACTTGAGATTTTATGTCCTTTGATCACTTTCATCTGGAAGGGAATGAGGGGACTCTCCAGTATAAAGAAGATACAGACACCACTGGTGTATTGGTTTTCCTCTGAATTTTGTGGTGACTTGTATGATTATCTCCCAAACATTCACATGTGATATAGCATATTATGTAGAACTGTTATTTTCAATTGTGTCAGGCAAGCAGTATTTCAACTCTTGCAAATTTTTTTCCAATTTATGTTAATTTTTAAATTTCTCTGAAATGAACAGGAATTAAGATTTTTTGTATTATTAAATTTTTATCATTATATTTGCATTGTACAATCCTCATGACTTGATGACAGTGGCTGTATTTTTTATGTATCAAGTCCATACTGCCATGACAGCTTGTGGAGCAGTATCATATATTTTTTATTCCTGTCCCTACAGGTTGAAGCTGTTTATCGTAATCTTTGTTGGTTACAACTTAGAAGGGCCTTAGGAGAACAGGAGACGTTAACCCCACTACAGCACATGGAATTCTCTGACTCTCTTGTAAAGTTGTACAAACAGACGCTCCATCTCTCCTCACATATGGCTGACACAGACATCAGGTCAGTGTTAATGCTCAAGTTCACAAATATTTTAAGTAGTTGGCAAAGAAAAAATAGTTGTAGGGTTAGGGTCTCCTTCCTTGAGTACCAGTATTATATACCTACAAGAAGGAACTGGAGTCGCTGTGGCTACCCTCAAAAATCCACCAGGTAGTTTGAATGCTTGATGTCTAAACCTTTCCAGTTACTTTCTTCCCTTGTTATGCACCACCCCTGAACCATCACCCTCTCCCTCCATATTTTTTGTGAGGTTTCTGTGCCCCATCATCCATACCACATGAAAGTGGGGAGGAACAGACATGATACAGAGATGAGTTTTTTGGGGGGAGGTGGGGGGTGTCACTTGCAGTACAGTATGCCCAGATAAATCGTGGATTTTTATTTCACAGTCCTCTATTATTCGCGGATGACACCCTGGATGTACCCAAGAATGTCCACGGGTAGTTTTAAAGTTGCCGGCATTTTTGCGGCTGGGACAGGGAGTCATTCGTTCTAGAGACAGTAATTTCCTTTACCTGTGTTGTAGATATGTGTGTGTGACGTGTGAGTCTGTGTAAACACATGGAGTAGGCTTGAGGGTAGACTCACATTTTTAATAAATTTGTTTCTGATTATTTGTGAGAGGATTTTCCCATTATTATTTATTTGTATGTGTTTTGTGTGTGTGTGTGTCCTCTCACACACACACACACACACACACACACACTGGAGTCTGCATTTACGCGGTCAATTGAACCCGTGGAGGCCCGCGTAAAACGAGAAACGCATAAACGAAATAACAGAACATATGGGATTAATTGAAATAGAGACTGGGCCGATCCTCAAACTACACTTTTTGCCGACACAATACGTACCTTGTAGTAAAAATAACATCTTAATTTTATGATGGTATGCACACATAATTAATATTTAAGAGAAATATCAATAATATTAGGTTTTTTAACACTTACGTTAGTAGAAAAGCTGGGTCGGCACACGTGGATGGCGGCTGGTTCCGAGGCAGAGGGCAGATTAGTTGCCCTCTGGTGAATCACTTTCACTACTCGCAGAGGTTTGCAGGACCTCCCAGACAAACCTCTCAAAGTCCATATCCTCACTGTCAATATCACTATCACTGACTTGGGCTGGCTGTGGTTGTGGTGGGTTGTGGGCGAGGAAGTCCTCAATACTACGTTGACGACTAGCATTGATGTTGTCGAGATAGATCTGGATATACGGCTCCATAAATTTCGTTAGATGGTTATTAGACACTTCATACCGATGCTTGTCTGGGTAATTGTCAAGGATGAGCTTAAGTTTCTCCCCCAACTCGATGATTTCCTTCACATTAACATAGCTTGGTCCAGGTAATTCAATGTTTTTCTCTGGTGGTGGGGGTCCCGCAGAAGCCATTGTGAGTTGTGAGGGGAATAGCGGGCACAAGAGAGAACTGTATATGCGGACTGAGAACAATGAGACAGGCCCTGCTAGGTCAGCAACTTCTACCCTCTGGTGACAGGGCACGTCATGTTACATTAAACCAATCACAGCTAGCAGCGGAGGGAATGCGTGGGTGGTAAGGATGAGTGGCCCAATCACAGTCCGATACGTCATATGACGTCACCGATAACACAACAGAAACACGCTGCGCAACCTTACTCGCGCCGCTTGAATCCAAAATGGTGCGGCGAGTCTGGACCCTCCAGCGACTCGCCACGTAAATGACCAAATTTACTGCGTAATTAAAGCATTTCGTGACATTAACCGAAATGGACGTTGTCCGATCATCACAAAAACGCGATAACGAAAGTACAGAACCTATGGGATTTATTCTAATTGGTTCCAGGCACCCAAGACCCAACCCCAAGTTTCCCATTTTACGACCATTTAGACCCACTAAATATATATATAATGTTATGGTAAATATCATAAACACACATAGGCATGGCTAGGTTTATTACAAAGTGATGAAAAGGGTACACTTAATACTGTAGTCCACAAAACATGTAGCTGTGCTTTTTTTATTTGGTCCCCCATCATACGAGTCCGTTTTCTCTCACTTCAGGACGCCTGAGTCCTCAGATTTCTCTCAATCTTAGAGTGCACCCGAGATTTCGTTATTCCTTAGTAATGACACAGAATTTGATATTGCAACTGGGGTTGCAATTGTTGAGGCAACTTAGATGTGTCTGATTACAGTTGGAATATTCAAGATCCATTGTGAGTGATGTTTAAAGCTTCAACTGTCTTTATGGTTGGTAAAACTTGTCAAGTCTGTCAGTCTGAGTGGTATGTGTGAGTGCTTGTGTTTGTACAACCACTTTCATTCAGACCCACTAAAGATATAATGTTATGGTAATTATCAGAAACATAATTAGGTATGGTTAGGTTTATTACAAAGTGATGAAAAGGGTACGCTTAATACTGTACAGTGGGTAGTCCACAAAACATGTAGCTATTCTTTTTTTATTTGAGTGCCCCGTCATAGGAGTCCGTTTTCTCTCAATCTTAGAGTGCACCGGAGACTATGTTATTCCTTATTAATGACACAGAATTTGAAATTGCAACTGGGGTTGCAATTGTTGAGGCAATTAGATATGTCTGATTACAGCAAATGTGTTATTGTCAATTTGTAGGTGAAAGATTTTATCCTTAATATGTGTAGGTTAACATTACACCTGGAGGCAAATGCTTACTAAAACCTAAGGAAGGAAGGATATCTGGCCAGTATGGGGAGAATCATCGTGTCTCCGTCAGGGGGTCATGGAGTGGTGATCTAGCAGGCGTCACAGAAGTGTTTTTTAGGGGGGAGGGGCCACGGACGTATGTGCGATCGGACGTTGTTCGGTTGGATGTTAACCGACGCATGAATATATATATATATATATATATATATATATATATATATATATATATATATATATATATATATATATATATATATATATATATATATATATATATATATATATATATATATATATATATATATATATATACATACACACACACACACACACACACACACACACACAGTAATACCCCGCTTAACGCGGTTTCGCTTAGCGCGATTTCGCGTATACGCGGTGCCTCGCCAGAGCCGAAGTTTCACTTAACGCGGGTTTTTTCCACGTATACGCGCAGAGTGTCCGGCTCGAGACGCTATTTTTAGATTCGCCCCACCCGCCACCCGCTTGCCTGCCTGTTTTAGCTCATAAAATTCATACA
Organism: Homarus americanus; assembly: GCF_018991925.1. NCBI lineage: Eukaryota > Metazoa > Arthropoda > Malacostraca > Decapoda > Nephropidae > Homarus > Homarus americanus. Next base: position 660,901 of record NW_024740202.1, on the reverse strand, counting down.
AATTACCCGGCCAGAATATAATTTACATTGCTGGAATTCTTATAATATGATGATCATTTTGAATATAAACATCATAGATTTTGCATTAGACATACAAATTTTAGATATAATGTTTACTCTGAGTAAATATGTTATCTTTTGTGCAAAATATATGACATTTATATTCAAAATATTCCTGGTTTACAAGGAATCCAGCAATGTCAATTATATTATCTTAACTTTAGTTTGAGGTATTATTTATTAAAATTTAGTGGTTTTCCCCCCAAAATTTCTCAGAGAGGGAAGAGCCAGCGAGTGTAGTGTGAGAAGAGGGGGAGGGAGTCTAGTCCATTATTTGAATGGACATTAACTTGGCGACTGTATTTCTCTATTTCTCTTAAGTATTAATTGTGTGCATGTACCATCATAAAATTAAGATGTTATTTTTACTAGAACATAGGTATTGTGTCGGAAAAAGTAGAGTTTGGGGGTCCGGCCAGTCTCTATTGGAATTAATCCCATATGTTCTGTTGTTCACTTAACGCGGTTTTCACTAACACGGTACCCTGTGGGTTCAATTGACCGCGTTAAGCGAGGTACTACTGTATATATATGCAAGTAACTCACTATGCACGTGATCCAGGTATATGCTGATAACCACAAGGAAAGAAGAAAACACAAAGTTCCCAAATGCTTTCGTGTAATTCACATCTTCAGGGGTGAATTACACGAAAGCGCTTGGGAACTTCGTGTTTTCTTCTTTCCTTGTGGTTATCAGCATATACCTGGATCACGCGCACCTACAGTGATTTACTAATATATATAGTATATATATATATATATATATATATATATATATATATATATATATATATATATATATATATATATATATATATATATATATATATATATATATATATATATATATATATATATATATATATATATATATATATATATATATATATATATATATATATATATATATATATATATATATATATATATATATATATATATATATATATATATATATATATTTTATTTCTTTGTACACAAGTAAAAATATATCCCCCCCCCTCTGGGCCAACAAATGTTATTCGCAGATTTGGCGATTCGCAGCCATTTTGAGAACCAAATCCCCGGGAATTTGAAGGGCATGCTGTACTGAATTTAAGTCCCATCTATAACGTGCAGGTCTCATTCTTAGGCTCACTTCTCCATTACTGTATACAAATTCATATTCTGTTGCCACCACTCATGAAGATGCTATAAGTTTTAAATTGCATCTAGTGGTTATATTGAGAAAACTTTGAGACTGAGTAAATCATTTTTTGCTCTCTCTCTCTCTCTCTTTATATTCAGACCAGGGGATGCCTACTTGATCCTGGCCACCCACAGCTACCTTAAGGCAGTGTCCAAGTGTGATGGGGCCACCACAGACATCAACCCGAAACACCTCATCCTAAAAGTTGCTGCCATCTTGGAACACGGCATAGAAATTTCTAAAGCTAATTTTCAGTTAAAACTACTACTTATTAAAGTGTATAATATCCTTGGTGAGTGATATTAGCATTCTTACATGTATTTTTTATGTACTGTAAGTTATGTGTGAAGAATGTGAGGGTCAGTACTGTATATTGAATTCATACTTGGAAGACAGACGTAAGAGCATATTCTGTGGGTATTATAGTTGAATGTAGTTAAGCCCCTTGACAAATTAGATTTTCATTTTAGTTATTAAGTGAAAAAAGGCTTGAGTTTTTCATGCTGTATATCTGATGTTTTCTTGAGTATTTATTATAATGTCTCTATTAACTGAAAGTTGTTGGGTGAGTGCAAATTTCTAGCTTCTAAGGTAAAGATCCAGGTCACAAGAAGATCAAAACAAAATCTTGTTTAGAACATTATTATCAAGTACGGTTCGAGTTTTTATGATCAAATTTTTATGCAAAAAATGAAGGGGTCAAACTACATACGCATAGCATTTCCTTGAGCTTATTATTTACGATAAAAAATAGCTACCCAGTACATGTTTTTTTTTTACACGGGATTAGCCCACCCGGGCACAGGTCACTGACCCACATCAGGGCCTGGGGGGCGAAAATATGTGAAGAAAAGAATCTCATTCACTATATATATATTTCATGTAGATCCACAATGAAAACGTGGATAAGATAAATCTTGATAAAATCACACGGGAAAGGGGAAACAACGGAGCACCTTAGCTTTCGTCTTTATTCAAGACATCTTCAGAGGCAACTGAAGATGTCTTGAATAAAGACGAAATTAAGGTGCTCCGTTGTTTCCCTTTTCCCGTGTGATTTTATCAAGATATACTAAAAATACCATCTTAACTTTATGATGGTATTCACCCACACATAATATAGAAAGGAACAGTCAATAAACTGAAGGTTAGGTTAGAAAAAACAAGGTTGGGGTTAACACTTACGTTAGTAGAAGAGATGGGTCGGCGTACGGGAATGGAGGCTGGTTCCAAGGCAGAGGGCAGGCTACTGGCCCTCAGGTGAGTCACCATCACTGTCATCCACACTTGTCAGGGCCTCCCTGACAAATCCCTCAAAGTCATCATCACTGTCTCTACCTCTGTCACTATCACTGGCTTGGGCTGGCTGTGATGGGTTGCGAGCGAAGAACTCTGTTATGCTTTGCTGACGGCTGGTGTTAATGTTGTCGTGATAAACCTTGATGTAGGGCTCCATAGTCTGCAACAGCTGGGTAGTGAAGATTTCATACCTGTTTGCATCAGGGTTGTTGGAAAGGAGGAGCTTGACTGTCTCGATACACTCGATGGCACCCCTAACATTACTATGGGATAAGCGGTGTTCTTCTTGGGATGACGCACCACCTGCCTCTTCACTGACGTCATCATCATCTACCATCTCGTCGGTAGTCACATCAGGATCCCTTATCACCTCCAGGATGTCATCGTTGGTGGTCTTGGAGAAGCCTGCAGCTGTAACACTCTGCGCAGCTTCTCTGGCAAGGTCCACTGCTACTGCAACAATCTGAACCTCACCAGTCACAGATTGACTCTGCCTAACGGCCGGAATGCCTTGCAACACATGTCTCCATGCTTGACGAACAGTTGCTACAGACAGCTGATCCCATGCCTCCACCAAGAAGTCCATAGCTTTCTTGATGTTGAATATTCTCCAGAATTGTTTTAAAAGTACTTGTTGCTCTGCCAACTGTTGATCCTCGTCGTCTTCGCTCTTGCTATCGGTGGTGGTGTCACTCAGGTTACGCAACTCTTCCCTGGTGTTGGTGTAGTCGTTCAGGAGCTTGAATTTTTTAGTAGAGAATGCAGCTTTTACATTACAGATTAACTCTTGGTCCATGGGCTGTAATATAGACGTAGTGTTGAGAGGAAGGAAGACCACTTTTACGTTGGGGTGACGATCTAACAGTCGGGGCGAGTGTCCTGGTGCGTTGTCCAGCAGCAACAAAATCTTGAATGGCACATTCTGTTGCTCACAGAATTTCTTCATATCGGGAACAAAACAGTCATCAAACCAGGAGAGGGACAGTGTAGAGAACATCCACGCCTTACGTGCGGTCAGCCAGTGGACATTTAGCTTGGTCATGTCCATGCTCTTGTAGGCGTGCGGCTTGCGTGCTGCGTGGATCACCGATAACTTGAGCTTACAGGTACCGGAGGCATTGGTGGTAAACAGGACGGTGATGCGCTCCTTCTGCAACTTCCGGCCCCGAATCTTGCTGGCATTCTTCACAACGAACATCTTGGAAGGTAGCTTTTTCCAAAAAAGACCTGATTCGTCCATGTTAAACACCTGGTCGACGGTGTACTGGCCTTCCTCCATAATCTCACGTAAAAACGGAGGAAATTCCCTGCCGCAACACGGTCAGCACTAGCTTCTTCACCACCAATGTTGATATTGGTGATCTTGTTCCTCTTCTTAAACCTCTGTAACCACCCAGAGGAAGCATTAAAGGGTTTTGGCTCTGTAATTCCCATCTTTCGTGACACTGCAGCATACAGTTCACGTGCGTACTCCTTAACTGAGCACGTGTCCACCGCCATGTTCCGTCGCGCCTGACGCACCAAGTAGCTCACAAGTAATTTTTCCGTCTTGAGAAGCACCTGGTTGTGGAAATACTTGATCATAGAAGCACCTGTAGACTTTGTGATGTTCATGTGCTCCTTTATCTTGGCTGCATCCTTCTTAATTGTCCTGATCGTAGACTCGTTAACACCATGCTGGCGCACGAGGTCAACCTGTCTTGTTCCTTTCTCCAACTCTTGTATGATCTTATACTTAATTTCGTAGCTTAAGGAACGTCGTGTCTTCTTTGGCTTAGGGCGGCTGGGTCCAGATAAGGAAAGGTTTCTCTCTGGGGGCGGTGGTCCGGCGGAAGCCATTTTACAGAACAATGGATGCACGATTACATGGTGTGGCCTGGAGGGATGAAACTGCCGCGGCTAGGTCAAGCGTCGTCTTTCCTCCCTCCCTCCCTCCCCCGGGTGGACACGTCATAATACTTTAAACCAATCACAGCTAGCAGCGGAGGGAGGTAAGGATGCATGGCCCAATTACAGTCCGATACGTCATATGACGTCACTGATAACGCAACAAAGACACACACTGCGCAACCTACTCGCGCCGCTTACACAACATGGCGGATGGCGGGAGAGGGCGGGAGGTTTGGATCCAAAAATGGCGCGGCGCGAGAGGACCGCCAGCCGCCCTCCGCGTAAAGGGGTACACGCACCGCGGAATGTGAGCATTCCGGTTTCGGCAGGGTACCGCGTAAACGTGGAAACGCGGAATGTGGGACCGCGTAAAGCGAGGGTTGACTGTATATCCAGGTCGTAAGTCCGAATGGTCATAAGTTCAACAGATAAAAAAAAAAATTAATAAAAAATCTACAGTGAAATACAGTACAGTAAAAATAATAAATAATGAGGAATGGATACAGTGTGACTGAGCACTTACCTTTAATGTAGTCAGCTGAGTGCACATGGGGCCCCCATAATTTTCTAATTATACATGGAGACTACATTAACTGGAAACGTTTCGGTATAGAAAATGCGTGCACCATTTGAAGAAAAAAAAAATGGTCACAACTGCGGCGGTCGTAAGTCCCGACGGTTGCAAGTCGAAGCAGTCGTAAGTCGGGGTCTAGCTGTGTGTATATATATATATATATATATATATATATATATATATATATATATATATATATATATATATATATATATATATATATATATATATATATATATACACACCACTTTAAATCTACAAATATCTCATACAAATGAAGATTTTCAGATAATATTCTTTTGATCTGCATCTGTTAACATCACTGGCAAAATTTTTGCTGACTCATCACTATACCCACATCCCTCTAGCCCTCTCCCTACCAGGCAGAGCAGAGAGGTGTTACAGTTATTTTTGAACTTGTAATTTCAGGTAGACAAGAGTACATGCACATACTATCCTTCATACATATTGTACCAAAAAACATGGGGGAGTGGGAGCTGTGTTGCTAGGTCAGCAGAGACAGCATCCCAGCTGGTCTCCATTACCATGGCTAGTGTTGAGGCCAAGCAGCCAGTGTTTATGCATGTGGCGTTGTGTTAAACTTTCAATTAGATTTTCTTTAATGGTTTTAGCTGCATTTTTTACATCATCAATAGATTGTATAGAAATGTTAATTGAAGTAGGACAATTGTTAAATAACATAAGAAATGTAGGTGGCATGCTTAAAAGGCCTAAACTTTCTGAGGGTCTTATCCCACTGACCGTAGGACCCTCTTAAGACTGTACCATGCTATCGATGTGAGCTGTACTCTTTAGCCACACCAACCAGGTTAAAAACTATTGATACATTACATCACGCTGGCATCCGTTTGGTCACGAGAGCCTTTAGATCTTCCCCAGTATCAATCTTCTGGTGGATGCTGGAGTATCACCATTGGATATGCATCAGCAATTCCAAATGGCTCGCTGCTGGTACTGAGTACAGCTTCTTCCAAGATCCAACATGGAAGGCCATATCTGATAGGTCCATGGACCATAGATTTACCCTTTACCCGTGCATTCCTGATCCTTCAGCTTTCGTGTCCAGGAGCTGGTTGACAGATTATCACTTCCCCAACTCCCTGTCACCCCAGTGAAAATGCCAACCATGGCACCCTGGGACCGACCAGAGATGGACTTCTGTCGTTACTTCCCAGGGAGCAAGGCTGATGTTGATGAAATAAAGGCCAGGATGTACAGTATTTCCAGAAATATGCAACTCAGCACAATGGCTCAGTGCATGTTTATACAGATGGCTCCAAATCCGACGCTGGTGTTGGGTTTGGAACCATCTTCACTGATTTAGTCACAGTTGGGGGACTTTCCACCTTTGCATTTTTTTTTACTGCAGAACTCTCTGTTATACACGTAGCCCTTAAAGAAATGAGCATGAATAAGGCTGGGAATTTTACTATTTTTTAGTGATTCCAGAGCAGCATTGTCTTCGCTGGAATCTTTTAATCCCATCCACCCTCTTGTTTTAGATACTTTTAACTGACTAGTACTCTGTCTACAAAGCCATAATGTGGAATTCTGTTGGGTTCCTGCCCCTGTATCAGTACGAGGTAATGAGAGGGCTGATATGGTGGCCAAGGCTGCTGCCTCTCGTCCTGCCCCTTATGCTCTCTCGCTCACAGATTTCTTCCCTGCAGTCGGGTCAAGCCATTCGGCCCTCCTAGCAGCTACAATAGTACAATTTATCCGTTCCCAACAAGTTGCAAGAGATTACAAAAAAGATCTATTCATGGTAATACCCTGGATGCCCTGCCACTATGAGACTGCCCTTAACCATCTACATGTTGGACACACTCACCTCACCCACAGTTCCTTTATGGCCAGAGGACCACAGCCCTATTGTGATGCCTGCCTGGTGCCACTGACTGTGAGACACGTGCTGGTAGACTGTCCCAGTCATGGGGACTTGAGAAGTCGTTTTCTGGATTAGTGCCGGCAGGAGGATGGATCCTTCTCCATCTCAAAGGTGCTCAGTGAGAGAAGTGGACTTTCAAAATTTTTAATTGCAATAGAGGTACTTAACTGCTTGTGATTTTAAATAAATACTTGATTTTATTTTAATTTTGATATGTAAACTTAATAGGATTTTATTTTATTTATATCGTAATTTTAAAATATAAGTTTCATTTTTGGCATCAAATGGCCACAGGCCAATCAATCAGCCATGACAATAGCCTCTCCACTCCAGGCTAAGCTGTCAGCTATGTTATGGTTATTTTTGAATTCATAATTTCAGTTAGATATTCATAATTGTCTTCATTTTGTTAAACTCTGTTACATTGATACAGTATCTTACATACTGCACAGAATATACAAAATATTATAAGGTCAAAAACATAAAAGTTAATACAGTAAACTTTCTTTGTATGTTAAAGAGTTCACTCTGAGTGGGGGAGAGGGGGTGATGGATCTCACTGAGTGGGGGAGAGGGGGTGATGGATCTCACTGAGTGGGGGAGAGGGGGTGATGGATCTTTACTCTGGTGAGGAGGGGGGGTGGTGGATCTCACTCTGAGTGGGGGAGAGGGGGTGATGGATCTCACTGAGTGGGGGAGAGGGGGTGATGGATCTCACTGAGTGGGGGAGAGGGGGTGATGGATCTCACTCTGAGTGAGGAGAGAGGTGATGGATCTCACTCTGAGTGAGGGAGAGGGGGTGATGGATCTCACTCTAGGTGAGGGAGTGTGGATCTCACTCTGAGTGGGGAGAGGTGATGGATCTCACTCTGAGTGAGGAGAGGTGATGGATCTCACTCGTGAGGGAGAGGGTGATGGATCTCCTTGGGGGAGGGGTGATGGATCTCACTCTGGAGTGGGGGAGAGGGGGTGTGGTCCTCTGAGTGGGAGAGGGGGTGATGGATCTCACTCTGAGTGGGGGAGAGGTGATGGATCTCACTCTGAGTGGGGGGAGGGGGGTGATGATCTCACTCTGAGTGAGGGAGGGGGGTGATGGATCTCACCTCTGAGTGGGGGAGAGGGGGGTGATGGATCTCACTCTGGAGGGGAGAGGGGGGGTGATGGATCTCACCTGAGTGGGGAGAGGGGGTGATGGATCTCACCTGAGTGAGGAGAGGGGGGGTGATGGATCTCACTCTGAGTGGGGGAGAGGGGGGGATGGATCTCACTCTGAGTGGGGGGAGGGGGGTGATGGATCTCACCTGAGTGAGGGAGAGGGGTGATGGATCTCACTCTGGAGTGGGGGAGAGGGGGTGATGGATCTCACCTGAGTGGGGGAGAGGGGGGTGATGGATCTCACTCTGAGTGGGGGAGAGGGGGGGTGATGGATCTCACTCTGAGTGAGGGAGAGGGGGGTGATGGATCTCACCTGAGTGGGGAGAGGGGGGTGATGGATCTCACTCTGAGTGGGGAGAGGGGTGATGGATCTCACTCTGAGCGAGGGAGAGGGGGATGGATCTCACTTGAGTGGGGGAGAGGGGGTGATGGATCTCACCTGAGTGGGGGGGAGAGGGGGTGATGGATCTCACTCTGAGTGGGGGGAGAGGGGGTGATGGATCTCACTCTGGAGTGAGGGAGAGGGGTGATGGATCTCACTCTGAGTGGGGGAGAGGGGTGATGGATCTCACTCTGAGTGGGGAGAGGGGGGATGGATCTCACTCTGAGTGGGGAGAGAGGGGGGGTGATGGATCTCTACTCTGAGTGGGGGAGAAGGGGTGATGGATCTCACCTGGAGTGAGGAGAGGGGGTGATGGATCTCACCTTGAGGGGGGAGGGGGGGTGATGGATCTCACTCTGAGGTAGGGAGAGGGGGTGATGGATCTCACCTGAGTAGGGGTGATGGATCTCACCTGAGTGGGGGAGAGGGGTGATGGATCTCACTCTGAGCGAGGGAGAGGGGGTGATGGATCTCACCTGAGTGGGGGAGAGAGGGGGGTGATGGATCTCACTCTGAGTGGGGGAGAGGGGGTGATGGATCTCACTCTGAGTGGGGAGAGGGGGTGATGGATCTCACTCTGAGGTGAGGAGAGGGGTGATGGATCTACCTGAGTGGGGAGAGGGGTGATGATCTCTGAGTGGGGGAGAGGGGGGTGATGGATCTCACTCTGGAGGGAGAGGGGTGATGGATCTCACTCTGAGTGGGGGAGAGGGGTGATGGATCTCACTCTGAGCGAGGGAGAGGGGGTGATGATCTCACCTGAGTGGGGGGAGAGGGGGGTGATGGATCTCACCTGAGTGAGGGAGGGGATGGATCTCACTCTGAGTGGGGGAGAGGGGGTGATGGATCCCACCTGAGTGGGGGAGAGGGGGATGATCTCACTCTGAGTGAGGAGAGGGGGTGATGGATCTCACTCTGAGTGGGGAGAGGGGGGTGATGGATCTCACTCTGAGTGGGGGAGAGGGGGTGATGGATCTCACTGAGGGGAGAGGGTGATGGATCTCACTCTGAGTGGGGGAGAGGGGGGTGATGGATCCTCACCTGAGTGAGGGAGAGGGGGGTGATGGATCTCACTCTGAGTGGGGGAGGTGATGGATCTCACTCTGGAGGAGGAGAGGGGGGTGATGGATCTCACTCTGAGTGGGGAGAGGGGGGGTGATGGATCTCACCTGAGGGGGAGAGGGGGATGGATCTCACCTGAGTGGGGAGAGGGGGTGATGGATCTCACTCTGAGTGGGGGGAGAGGGGTGATGGATCTCACCTGAGCGAGGGAGAGGGGGTGATGGATCTCCTCTGAGTGAGGGAGAGGGGGGTGATGGATCTCACTGAGTGAGGGGAGGGGGGTGATGGATCTCACTCTGAGTGAG